>NC_052513.1:37920608-38017315 GCF_014356525.2 Nilaparvata lugens | reverse complement strand
TTGCAGATAGTACAAAATGTTACATTCTTTATTCTCTGATTGATTGCTGTGATTTAATAATCACAGAGATCCATGATATTGGTATTGTTAGAGTATAGGTATTCTACGATCCATGTAAAATATTATATAATTACTGGATGCGTTGTCAAGTTTGGAAGAAAATAGAATGACTTCAGTCATGCTCTCTCATATCCATTCTTGTCAGATATACGATTACTGATTGCAGTGAGTTGAAGCATCGTATTCCAAGGAGATTTTTTTTTCTGTCACTCAAGAGTGAGGCTTCATTTCGTTACATAATCAAATAAATTTGATGATCGAGGCAATTTTAAAGGACAAATTCATTTGTTGATAATTTTAATCATATCATTTGATGATTGTGAAATCAAATCAGATTAATGTTCATCCGAGAAAAAAAATACATCTAGTTATCATTAATTATTATCAAACGAGAATGAGCGCTACTATTCAAAAATTGTCAGCCCGGGAATACTATTTTTGAATAGTAGCAACGCTCGGGGGGGGGGGGGGGCGTTACTGTCAATTTTTGAATGATGACCCAGTTGGTGACGTCACACGTATAACGAATCTTAACAAATACGTCACACTGTTTATCCTGTTGTCAATATTTGCAGTAGCAGAAGTCTTCAGGGTGATTAGCAGTATTTGGATTTTTTAAAAATAATAATTATAATTACTTCATTAGCATTTGAATAAATGCGATATCTCAGTAATTCCCATCTGTAAAATACATCTGCTGTTACAATAGAACTATCATGAATATTCCCCTGAAAGACAAAGTCTTGGTGTTAGGAATAAAACGATTCAAAATATTAAACTGTCAGCATTTCTTCCATATAACATCATAGAAAAAACAATCAAAACTGTACAGGTTTTCTCTGATAATATGGATTATTTATTCTTCACATTTATCCAATGACTGTTTTGACTTGGCCTGTGTGTGCATTGTTTTTGGCACAATAAAATGAATTAGAATTTGAATGATCGTAGACTAAAGTAGATTGAACTACAACAGTTCATTTCTATCATTCTGTACTCATTTGAATCTCTAGAAGAATAATAATTGGGCTAAATTAATTCACATTCTCAATACTATTCACTGAGATGACACGAAAAATTAATTTCCAAACTCGAAAAGTATCCACTAAAGCCTCCCTAAACAACGATCTGTTTATCTATCATTGTTTGGCACTCAATCAACCGAGTCTAAATTCATCGCCATCTAAATATTTGATCAAGTGACAATTTCAGTTTAAACCATGGCCGCATTTGCAATTTCTGATCACCATTTGAATATGTATAGAGAGACACACACCTCCAACTGTCAGTATTCCTTACATATTACATCAATGCTACCCATTTAACTAATGCTGACAAATTAAAGTGAATCTCACTATAGATTGAGATACACTCTACTGTCAGTATTTCTTACAGATAACATCAATAGTTCTAATTCAAACTATGCTGACAGAATGGAGTGAATTTCGGTATGGATGGCCCAAGCCTCAACTAACACTGTCATCCTCGTATTTGAATTAAATGCGACGAATTTGAATATTAATGGATTTCGCCAGAGTTGAAGTGGCATGCAGCGCGCTCTTGGAAGCATCTATGGTATTATTGCTGCTAGCTGCTATCGACAGCATAGATCTGGGATAATGAGTTTGTTGTAGCATTTACATTTACATTTACATTTATTACATTCCTTAATCACAACATCAAATTAGTATGGACCTATACTGAGAGAGAGAGCAGTGCTTTGTTTTGTTTGGAGTGGATATTAATGAAATCAATATTAATATTAATTTGTGGATTTAAGTGAAATTTTTAATATCTTTTTGTGGTTGTGAAGGAAGATTTTTATTTGGATTTGTATTTCGGAATTAATTAATCTGATAAATTCAAAATTATTGTAGTACATACATTTTTTTGACTCAAAATAGTGTGTGAATTGAGTTATCATTAATAACTTAAGTTGTGTGGATTAAGTTATCAATTTGTGGATTTAAGTGAAATTTTTAATATCTTTTTGTGATTGTGAAGGAAGATTTTTATTTGGATTTGTATTTCGGAATTAATTAATCTGATAAATTCAAAATTATTGTAGTACATACATTTTTTTGACTCAAAATAGTGTGTGAATTAAGTTATCATTTACATAACCTCTAGACTGTGTATTCCAAATTAAGGTTTGAGGCAGGGTAACAAGGATAGGAACAACAATGTCAATCAAATACTGCCATTATAACGTGGACCTCACTATTGTTGATTCAAATAGCAGGAAATAACTCAGCTTGTTAATAAAATGTCAAGAGTGTTTGTAAATGTTTGTAAAGAGTGATAATGATGAGTCATAATAATGTAATGATAATTTTGATATGAGAATAAAAATTCCAAATAAGACACACGAGTATTGATAAACGTTTATTTTATAACTTCTAGATTATTTTATTTCTAAAACATGATAATATTATACAAGTAGAAAATTCTTAAATGGCTCATGTTTACAACGCGAAGTTCATAAACCGATAATTGAATGTAGTATTGGAGAAATTATAGTTTTCCAATGTACAAAATTTTCCAGACATTCATAGGTAGCCTTCAGAGAAGATACTGTTCTGATATTATATTCTAGGAGAGATTAGAATATGATAATCTCTTCTCGTGAATGATAAGATTGAGCATCATTATCTATTGAGAATACTCTGTAGCATAAATGTCTTCCAATCGATCTCTTCAAAACTCATTACAGATCACTTTAAATCAATTGAAACAATGATTATAATATCATGTTACATGAAGAGAATTAATTCTATTTTTTTGGAAAATAGAAGATTGAAAATTATATACTTTGAATAATATGAAATATTATAACTTTCTAACACGAAGAACGAATTTACCTTGATGTTTAATAAAGGGATTGAAAAGAAGGTAATAATAATTCAAGAGAATGAATATTTTCCCACTAATTGAAGCTACTTTCTGAAGTTGAGTAAAAATGCATTAATTGAGTATTTGAAACAAAATCAAAATAAATATAACAGGTCAATAGTTTCTGTCTGAATAATAAAGGACTTCTTCAGTAATCACTTTGAATTTCGAAGAATTTGTTTTAATACCCTCAAAAAATTCAATTGGAATTTAAATCCTATCCATCATTCCTACCTTGACTCGATAACCAGTTACTTTGATCTTGACCATTCTCCTTAACCCTAGACCCAGAATCAAATCATTGTAACAATACAAGAAAAAAGTATCGAATCACACTTAATTACAGTATAACCAACTGTTCAACAATAGAACCTACAAGTTTTCACTTAAAAGATCAGCAATTTATTATTTATTATTTCAACAAAGATCATCTTTTTTAAAACTAAATTTTCAACAACTTTTATATTTTTTGATCACTCGTCTATTACCATCACAATTTTGAAACACCCTCTATATTCTTTCACCTCAATAACAAATCACCTTACATTATGATTGTTCTCATTTCACCATACTTAAATTATTCAATTTACAGTATTTCAATTTATCTTTCCCTTGATAATTTCGTCAATATTTTATCGCCTATGCACATTCTTTCCGCGCGGAAGTATGCTGACGGCAGCTGCTGACGAGGCAGAAACTGTGGGCCCGGCTGCTGAAGGAGTGGGCGTGGCTGTGGGTGTGGCTAGTCGCTGTGGCCGATGGCTGTGATTGGCCAGTAGGCGGGGCGCCAGCGTGGTCGAAAACAGCTGTGTAGTCGTCGTCAGCGTAGTGGTGGGGGGAGCCTCCTCCATGGCCTCCTCCTGGACCTCCCAGTTCCTGGAGAATTCGGGGAAAATATTTATTCAAAAATAATGTAAATTTGAATCAGGAGCAAGAGCACGAATTATGGATCATAAAACACATAGAAACAACTTGACATATTATGACGAACATCATAAATTATCTCTCAAGGAGTGTATGAATCCAATGCTAGTTCTCATGTCTTGATAGTAGTGGTAGTAGTGAATCAACCTTTATTGACAAAATTATAGTAAACAATACAATAATAGAATTCATTAAACAATAAATTGAAATATATTTGATATAATTAGGTTGGTGACTGGCATAACCTTCCAAGTTGTCTGCCAGGAGTCGGTCATATCCTAATAATTGAACTCCAATATCAAATCCTCTCTCAAATTCAAAGCCGCTATCAGAAATGCTGTCAATCTTGGAAGCCTTTAAACTGGCTCAAATCTTTAGAATTTTCATAAATCTTCTTTCAGAACATGCATTCGAGCCAGAGAAAACTACGTATTATAGGATTGTCTAGTTCTACTCCCCAGTCTTAAGGTGCGTACAGATATACGCGCCGCGAACATGAGCAATTCACTTTTAATCAGCTGACTATATCTGTATTTTTACAGAAACGGTATAAGATATAGATATGAAAAGCTTGGCATCAGCTGATTAAAAGTGAACTGCTCATGTTCGCGGCGCGTAAATCTGTACGCACCTTAACACAAAACATAGACTGGGTATAAACAGACCGGTTACGTCTCGATTTCCGTCCAGTATAATGACATTCAAATGTTTCCATCATTAATCCACCCCGCAACATACTTGTTCTGTTCATACTTTTAGTCTTGTGTTAAATCAATATCAATAATGTTTCAGAACATGCATATTATCCAAAAAGTGATATCCACACCAATTTCCATCATGTTACTACTTTGATGTCCTCTTGTCCTGTCATGAACACCCGTTTTGTTCCACTTAATGAGTGGAGTGATTATTTATGATTCTCCGTTCTTTAATAATATTTATTGTTTGATTACCTTTAGAGGAGTCTTCTTATTCCATTAATTTCAATTGTTACCATACCTTCTTGGTTTTGTAGCGAATGAAGTAGACTTCAGGCTTGGCAGGCTGTGTGGGCTTGGCAGTTGGAATGACGATTGGAGCCGCGTCAGTCGGGTTGCGATGCAACACATAGATCAATGTCTTCTCAATGTCGCTCTGAGGTGCCGGAATGACCGGTGCTTGTACCTACAAATCACAAGGTAAAAATTTATGAATTTTCGAGAATAGAATGGAAATAATGCTTTAATATTCAAATTAACACAAATATCGGGGACCGAGCTTTGCTCTGGAGTACAAAAGCATAAAAAATTTATTACGAAAAAAGAAATTATGATAAAATTCATACAGAAATTTTCACAGTAAATTGAGATTGATTCCCAGAGACGGTCAAATTTTAATCCTGCTCAACTTCACGTAAACCAAATCAGAGAAGACCATTTCAAAAAGATGGATCTACTGAAATTAATCAGGGATTGAAAATTACCCGGCCTTTTTGTAACAGGATGGCACTAAGTAACTGATTGAATGATTACAAAAGTTCAACAGCTGAGTCATAATTTTGACACAGTCCCACACACATGAACTCGCTCACTCACTTCCATCACCAACAGACGACGAAATAATGTTATTATCAGCTGTTTTTCCAAGGATGAATAATAATTATTATCCTTTTAATGTCCTTCAGCGTGTTTTCCCAGGAATGAGACCTAGTGCAATCGAATCTTTATATTATAAACCTACTAAGTTCTGAATTTTGTGAGAATCGTTAGAGCCGTTTTCGAGATCCGGTGAAATACAAACATATAAACATCAGAACATCTAAATATCCAAACATATGAACATATTATAAACAGAAGTTGCTCGTTTAATAGTATAGGATACAATATACAAACACTCATTTACAGCTTGATTAGACGATTGCCAGCCGGAAATTATAAAATTTTCGAGAATACACAAAATATTCAAGTGTGAATGATGTTTTATTATTTATTGAAATTGCTCCAAGCTCTAAGATGAGTAGACGGTAGACGCCAGCACTTGCAAGGTACCTACTTGCAAAACAAATAATGTTGAAATGATTGGAGAAAATATGTTACGATTTCATTCCCATTTATTCATCTCCTGAAGTTCGGATACAGTGGTATCTTTAATCCAAGCATTTCCACCACATTTAAAGAGATTGTACAAGAGAGATGAGTGGATCTACAATTAACTGGGATCCGAACCACCGTTGTATTGTCAACAATGGTACCGGTATGAATTTTGATCGAGAGTTAATATTGATTGTCGATGAGATTCTTATTCTGATGTACCAACCTACATTTTCACAAGTTATGGAATTTGAAAGATGAGAATTTTAAAATGTTTCTTGGTTTTTTGAGTGGAATTATTATTGTAATATAACCTCTAATTGAATCGGTCTGAAGAAAAAGGGATGATGTCAAAAATCAGAATTTTCCAGGGAAGAGAAAAATCTGAATACAGATAAAAGTATTAATAATTTCAAGGTTGTTTTTGTCATTAGGGTGCAAATTCTTATAAGACAACAATTTCAATCCAGTGTAAGCACTTATATAAGATTCACCCCTTAAAATTGAGTTTTTTGTTTACTTCCTATTACTCATGATGATATTATAAATTATCACTCATCAACTTTCACAATAAACACCTCAACCAAAATCAATCTAACCTCAAAGCAACGCGTGAATCAAAAGTAACCTAAAGGTGCGTACATGAGATATACGCGCCGCGAACATGAGTAATTCACTTTTAATCAGCTGACTATATCTGTATTTTTAAAGAAACGGTATAAGATATAGATATGAAAAGCTTGGCATCAGCTGATTAAAAGTGAATTGCTCATGTTCGCGACGCGTAAATCTGTACGCACCTTTACAATAGCATACAAATCACAACTGACAAACAGCTAATTTTCGAATGTTCGGCGTTGAAAGGGAACATGTGTGTGTCATGACTAGTTCCCTTTCACTCCAGTACAGCAAAAATACGATATCTGTTTCTCATATAAAGAGAATACTGACATGTTCCATTTTAACTCCAATTGATGTATCCCGCAGTAAACAACTCATTTCAACCATGAAAAAAATGAAAAATTTTGACATTTTCCGTTCCTCCTCAGGCCGATTCAATTGTAAAAAATTATCAAACATTGTTAGAAGAGATGTTTTCCACACTATCTGTTTCTTGTTTTGTATTGTATGGATCTCATAAGTTAATAAATGAATGAAAATGTATAAAATGTCAAATTGAATCTATATATATATAAAAGCGAAATGGCACTCACTCACTGACTGACTGACTGACTGACTCACTCACTCAGTCACTCACTCACTCGCATAACTAAAATTCTACAGGACCAAAAACGTTCAAATTTGGTAGGTATGTTCAGTTTGCCCTTTAGAGGCGTACTAATCTTTTGCAATATTTTAACTCTAAGGGTTGTTTTTAAGGGTTTAAAGTTCGTCTTTTAGCATGTATATCCTTCTTCTCCCAATCTCTTAATTATAATTGAAATTTCCATATCATATGTTACTATAGAACTATAATCTAGATAGAGTACCTCTTCGAAACAGTTGTTAACTGGCAACTAAATTAATAATTTTGTCAGGTTGGCATTAAGTTGAGTTGACTTTGTTAGGTTGGCACCAAGTTGAAGATTTAAATGTATTTATCGCGGAAAAATTGATTGGGCACTGCTTCTTCAATCCTGGGAATATTATATTACTAGCCGTAATGCTCGCTTCGCTCACCATATCCGTTTAGCCAGACGTTTAGTCTGGACCCCCGACTGGATTGTTCTAACATATGATAAAAATGCTCAAATGAAAAATGCAGGCGAGCGAAGCGAGCCTGCTGATCTCATTCTTGGACGATCCAGTCGGGGGTCCAGGGGGCGGAGCCCCCTGGCTAGACGGATATGGCGAGCGAAGCGAGCCTGACGGCTAGTAATCAATATATCATATAGTACAGTACCAACATAGAATGTTCGAATAATGTTGTGTTACAGATTTGTAGTAATAGCAACAAGTCTAATCACGACACAGGAGCTCCAATGATACAAATTCGTTGTGATAGCAACAGGCTTCAAACAAGTTGCTGCAACTTGCGATACAAATTTGTTGTGATAGAAACAAACAGACCTCAAGGCATCTCAGACTTCACTTCTGCGATAAGCTCACCCGTGGTTTCAAAGTTATTCCCACAGTTTGCTACAGAATACTGTAAGGCTAGTTACATACACATCGATTTTTGGTCGTACGATATTTTACCGTCCTTATAAATTCTATTAGATTGAACAGATGATTTCAAACATATGATGTTTGCCAAGTTCCGTTTAATCTGATAGAATTCATAGTGACGGTAAAATATCGTACGACCAAAAATCGATGTGTATGTAACTAGCCTAAGCTGCTATATACCCTAATACTGTGAGCTTCAGTTGCTGCACGGAATGCAAGTTTCACGTGAATACTGTTGATGGTTTTGAAAGGTGGAACAGGGAGAATATGAAATAATTAATGGTGGATGGGGAGAATCGAGAGGGAAAGAGAGAAAACAGGTGGGGGTAGAGAGAAGATAGGTCAGTACACCTAGCCTATAGGAGATACGAAGATAGGAAGTGGTGGCGGAGATAGGTAGTGGAATAGTGATCAGGAAGATTGAAGGGAAATAAAAATAGGTGAGGTGAAAAAGTAAACGGGAAGTAGTTAGGTCAGAATAAAGAGGATGAGGAGAATGAGTGAGAGAGGGAAAATAGAAAATTAGATGATCAGTGAGAGAAGAGAGGGAGAATACAATTAAAACATAAGGAAAAATGAGAGATTGATTGATTGATTGATTGATTGATTGATTGAGTACTTTATTTATGTAGATTACAATATATACTGGCTTATACACTTATATACAATAGCTTACAATACAGCAAAATAATTATAGATGAATTTACATAATATAGACTAAGAAAATAATTATTGAACTGTATATGATATGAAAAAGCAATTTGAAATATAATAACTATAGATAATAATCATATTGTTATGCATCTACATAAATTGGCGGAGCTTTGGACATATCAATGTCCATTCTTCGGAAAGAATATTAAAGAATATCCTCCCCACTAACTCTCTACCAAAATGAGGAGAATAAGTGAGAGAGGGAAAATAGAAAAGTAGATGATCAGTGAGAGGAGAGAGGGAGAATACAATTAAAACATAAGGAAAAATGAGAGAGAAAAACTAGGTGAACGGAAAATCATGTTCTATTGAAGTTAGGGATTAGAAGAAATGAATTGGAAAAAGGAAGATGATATTGGTGGAGTGATGCATAGTCTGATGACAATAATAATGAAGGGTAAAAGTGAAAAGTAGAAAGTTTGGAGAAGTAAAAATAGAAGCAGAAATGAGATTGGAACTGGACGGAGAAATACTGGTAGAAATGTGAAAAAAGATAGAGAATAATATTTTAGTAGGAATTGAATAAGTAGAAGTGGAAACAGGACAAAAATGTAAGAGATTCAATGTAGGATATGAAGAAGAATGAGAAATTAGGAGGAACAGGATCAGAGATTTCATTTCCAATGCACGGAGAAAGATGAAGAGGGAACAAAGAAGGGGAAAATAAATTAAAAAAACTAATGAAAGATATCCCCAAATATCGAGAAATGAAAGAAACGAGAAGAAATAGTATGACAAAGAGGACTAGAGTGGAAGTTGCAGGAAACATACTAAAAAAGGAAAACAGGAAAATACGAGGGAATAATTTATGGAATGATGTGACCATAGGAAAGAGAGAAAAATGAAGGAACAGCGAGGAAGAACATGAGATTGATTGATTGATTGATTGAGTACTTTATTTATGTAGATTACAATATATACTGGCTTATACACTTATATACAATAGCTTACAATACAGCAAAATAATTATAGATGAATTTACATAATATAGACTAAGAAAATAATTATTGAACTGTATATGATATGAAAAAGCAATTTGAAATATAATAACTATAGATAATAATCATATTGTTATGCATCTACATAAATTGGCGGAGCTTTGGACATATCAATGTCCATTCTTCGGAAAGAATATTAAAAATATCCTCCCCACTAACTCTCTAACAAAAGGGGGAAGGGGGAGGTTTGGATGGAAAGGGGATAATATGAAGGGATAGTCCAAAGAATGGAGTGACCATGGAAAAGAGAGAGAGATAAAGGGAACAGCGAAAGAGAACAAGAGAGGGAGAAGTTTGTGGAGAGGGGAAGGGATCCACCATAAACTTCCAACTATTGAGATAACATTCAGGGAACAAACGTTTACTAAACAAAACATGTAGACCATTTCCTGACACTCTGTATATATTGTGTTAATAATACTCCGGTATCTGGTTTCCCCAACACTATACATTCACAGAGTGGAATTCATTTTACACTGTCAGCATAGGTTAAATGGGTAGCGTCGTTGTTACCTAAATACAGAATGCTGATAGTTTGAATATAGAATACTTTACATTTGTTACATTTGAAGTGTATATAGATAGCATATTCTGCATACATGAATTTATATCGATAGAATATTTCACATACATGTATCTACCGATAGCATATTTTAGACACATGTTCATTTTACATACCCATGCAAATCGGTTGTATATTTCACACAAAATCATATATCTATAGCATATTTTAGATGCATGTAAAATAGTGGTATATATACTTCATAGCTTGGAATGTAGAAGAGATAACAGACTGATATGAATATTTCATACGGGTTTCAAATTTATGATGAAGTTTTTGAAGTGTATATGTTGTGTGGGGGTATTGGTTACTATAGTGAGACTTAATTTAAACCGTCTGCATTGGTTGAATTAAAAGCATTAAGTTCTTTAAATATAAGGTATTCTGGCTTTATAAAGTGAATATGACTAGTGGTACTCTATCGGAAGAAGATATTGATTATTTGGTTGAGTTTGTTGAATAAAATTAGGAGTTACGGAGCTCTGAAGCTTGAAAGTAGAGAATCTTTCGAATGATCTCATAAACATCATGAGTGGTGGTACTCTATCGAGAGAAGATATAAGTTGGTTGGGTTTGTTTAATAAAGTTGAGAGTTGCACAACTTTGAAGCTTGAAATTAGAGAATTTTTTAAATGATTTCATGAAAATCATGACTAGTATCTATTGAGAGAAGATTTCGGTTACTTGAATTTATATCTGTAAACAAGTTTATATCCTTATTTCACTGAGTTGTGTTTTTTCTCGTAAAAATAAAAGATTATTTGATTTGAAAAAAAAAATTGTTGAACAAAGTTGAGAGTTGCACAACTTTGAAGCTTGAAATTACATAATTTTACAAATGATTTCAAAAGCATCATGCATTGAATTTATGGAATAAACTTGATTGAAAACAGTTTTCTGAAATTCTAATATTATGAATTAATTCTGTTATTCCCAAAATCTGCTTTATGATCTGTTATCGGCTCCCCCAACCACTGACTATGGCTTGTCTCAACCAATTACAGGCCTTCTAAAACATCAGGCATTGAATATGGGATAAACTTGATTGAAAAAAGTTTCTGAATTTTCAATTATTATAAATATGATGAATGAATCCTATTATTCCCATAATCTGCTATATGATCTGCTATTGGTTCTCCCACCACTGACTATAACTTGTTTCAGCCAATTAAAGGCCTTCAACTGTACCCAACCATAATAGGCTACTCCCTCTAACCAATCACAACACACCATGTATTCTGTACTTTGTTAGATTCTCTATAGCTGTTTCAAAGCCCTTGACTTGCTTCAGTACTGCTTTCTCTACTATTTTTGATCTTTTTACAGTTTACATTATTTTGTTAGTATTGTAGAAACTTGGAACTTCGTTAGATTCTCTATAGCTTTTTCAGAGCCTTTGATTTACTTCAGTAGTGCTTTTTCTACTACTTTTGATCTCTTTAAAGTTTAAAGTATATTGCGAATCTTGTAAAAACTTCAAAATTTAGTCTTTCTTTATCTTCAAAATGTGTTTGTAACAACCTTTATTAATGAACCAATAAGTTATCAAGTCTCATCCATTATTCTCTGTTCAACAGGATCAAATTAAAGAGATTGAAGATATATTTTGAATTTAAATCTAGATGATCTGTTCATATCAGCTTGATGCAGTTTTCATCATTTTATACGTAAAATGAAAAAAAAAAACAGGAGACAATAATAATAATTTTGTGAAAACTCATGTTTTTATACGCTTTGAGTTCAAGGGTGCTCATTTACTTTCCTGGAATAAACTTTATGATGATAAATATTATCATTGTGATAAATAATCAACTCTGATAAACAAACCGATCAGGATTCGGAGATGATGTACACCAGTTCTAATCACTAATTGAAAACATTTTTCCCAATTTGAACCAAAATGCGCGCTCCACTCTTTTCAATTCGACATGCCATTGTCAAAGTGGTCAGTAATAATTACTGAAATAATGGAGCTTTTCTGTTCTAAATTACTTCAAACTTTGTAATGAGAACAAATAATGAGTTCTGTGAAGAGTGAGTGTATGCAACTGACAGTTTGTATTAAACTCATGTTTTTATAAATTTTGTGCTCCAAGGGTTAATTTACTTTCCTGGAATAACTATTTATCGTTTTCAAATGTAATCCAAATTGCAAAAATATCTCACATATTCCAGGAATATGTAATAACAGGATTTACTGTGTACCTGTTCAAATAACGGCTTTGGAGGGAATTATATTTTTAAGTGGAGCTGAGAGAAATTCCGATTTGAACTCAAAGTGATTACAATAAAATTATAGATGGATAATGGAATTCAGATATTTGTAACACAACTACGGCTATCAGAACTAGTATAATCTGATTGCAATAATTATTTAATCATAAAAGACAAACATTTTTTCGAGATAGAATTTTTTTAATGCGGGTGATATCCACATGAGTATCTTGCTTGTGTGTGGGGTAATGGAAAGCACGGTATTTAGATGAAAACGGTAGGGGTCATGAAATGTGTGCGCAGTGGCCAGCCAGCTAGATTGCGTCACCGCCACCAACCGAGGTTTTCAACACCTATTGGCAATTTATGAAACTTTTTTGTTAAAAACAGATGATTGGATATAAAATAACGTCAGCGACACCGGAAATTTAGCACAAACATGCGCGTGACACCTACCGTCTTCTTCTATATACCGTGATGGAAAGTGCGTTGATGACTTGAGATGATCAAACGTCCATGCCATCGGCAGGATTCGAACCCACGAACCAGGCGGTACTATAGTGAGGTACACGTTATAATGACAGTGGAGAAAGATGGGAGAACACCGTTGCCGATCCTCAGTCTTGTCAATGCCTTCTAAAGACGGTTGCTGATACAGGTTCATTGATGTAATATCAACTGTTCATTCTGGTTTGAAATAATCAATTATATTTCTCAATAATTTTAATAATGAATTCTTATGATTAAGATAAAATATTTTGTTAATTAATTATCAATTCTACATTGTTGAAAGACGATCTGGCAACAGAGGAAAGCGAGAGAGAGATAGCGCTATCCTCTTTGTTGAATGATAGACAAGGATAGAAGTACCATTGCTAATCAAACACTGCCATTATAACGTGGACCTCACTATAGCAGACCGAAGTTTGTACTCTCCTTACCATTATACCAACCCGACTGATATCAGTATAATCACTGATTATATATCTAACTAAGCTTTGAAGTCTCCCACAAAGTACATAAAAATTTAATATTTATTCATTGACAATCAATAAGGTAGACAGAGTTATCTGCTCTGTCTAATGGCAGACAAGGATGGGAAATCAATGTTAAGACTAATTAGAGAGAATCTTACTAGTAGTAACTAAGTATTATAGTGAGGTCCACGTTATTATGGCAGTATTTGAAGTATTTGATTAACATTGGTGTTGCTATCCTTGTCTATCATTCGACAAAGCAGATAGCGCTATCCTCATCTAGCCCGACATCGTTGCCAGCTCATATTTAAACAATGTAGAAATATGATTGATTGACAGAATATTAAATATCAATCATGAGCATTTATTATCTAATCATTGAAAATATTATTTTCTTGACAAATAAAATATAATTGATTATTTCAAACGAGAATGAACAGTTGATATTACATCAGATATGCCAGATTCCTCTATAGAAGGCAGTGGCAAGGCAGAGAGTCGGCAATGATGCTCTCCAATCTTTCTCCACTGCCATCATAACGTTCACCCCACTATAACTGCCTCACTGCCATTCGAATGTAACCTCACTATATCTTGGCAGTTCAAGACTTTTCTGTGAAATTCTGAACGGTCTAAGCAAAATGGAGTCCGCTACGACGTCCACCAATCAGAGTTGGTGCTCTTAAATCTACTCGCCCCTGATTGGTCAGACCAGTTTGGTATGAAGATTCAAATAATAGATGGTAGGTGGCAGCACTTACAACGAATCTACTTCAAAAACAAACGTTGGAATAATTGGAAAGAATGATTTTCGGTGTCATTTTTAATCATTTATCTAGCGGAATTTGGATACAATGATATCCTCAGAAATGTATAATGGAATTGTAGTTACATTGCAATAACAAATCCATTCAGGGCCGGTTTCCGAGCTTGGGATTTGGCTAAGCTCTAGACTTTAAACAGCTGGAGTCAGAAAATTGGTTTTCCAAAACGGGATGTAGTCGCAGTGAATAGTTGTAGCAAAATAAATCTTTATTTTCTCATTTCTATAATAGATTGGAAACGTTTTTCCTTGACAAGATGAAGCATTCCTGAATAATTCAAAATAGCTGAAACTTTACACTATTTTCTCTAAATTTTATTTTCTGTTCAATTTTCTAGTTTTTCGAAATTCAATTTAAACGTGACTTCGACTATGATTCTATGACTACGACTATGCCCCGTTTCGGAAAGCCAATTTTCTGACTCCAACTGTTTAAAAAAAATTGCAAATAAATGAATACAATATCATATTTTTGGTAGATATTAAGTGATCATCAATTATGTAAAAATTGTTGACATAAAAACGAATTATCCTCAGGATAATTACGAGCAACATTTACCAATGATGATGTTTAAAGTCTAGAACTCAGCTAAATCCCGAGCTCGGAAACCGGCCCCAAATAGCCCAAATTCTGTATTAGGTCCATAAAAAATGTGAAAATAGATAAATACCTGAGGATACGATGGGGCCTTGATGAACACAATCTTGTAGTGCTTTTTCGGGGGCGGAGGCGGTATTACCGGCTGCCTAGGCCCCTGGAAATCTGGATCGGGGGGCGGCACATGCACGTAAATGTGTTTCTGCACTATGGGGGCCGGTCCACCGCCCCCAGGGTGGATTGCGCCCCCCAGGTAGGCCCCACCGGCGTGCGCCCCTATTGCGCCCCCGCCTGTCACCCCGTAACCGCCACCCAAGTGATGGAGTGTGCCCTCAGCATCAGGGTAGGGGAAAGGGTAGGCCCAGCTGCTGGTTACCAGTATGGAAAGGGTACCCTGAAAAAATATCAAGAATATTAGAATTTCGAAAATTTTGGAATCGGATTGAAATTGAGTTTAAAATAGCATTGCATTTGTTGATTGACTTGTCAACAAATGTAAACTTTCTATTCAATACTCATCTTCGAGTTGAGTGGAAGAGAATGCAGTTGAAGATGGCGCCTAAAATGTTGTTAAAAAGAGGATTTTTCGCGATGTTCTCGAAAACGGCTCCAACGATTTGGATCAACTTTTTACCAAAAATAGTCTTTGATAAGCTCTATCAACTGCCAAAAGTCCCATATCTGTTAAAATTTCAGGAGCTCCGCCCAAACTATGCAAAGTTTGATTTTAGATTTCCAATTATCAGGCTTCAAATATTATTTGAACAAAACATTTTAAGTGGGGAAGATTGAGCATGAAAATCTCTACAATAAATGTTCAGTAACATTTCCACCTTAAATTGAAAATAATCTTGAAATTCGAGAAAATGTGATTATTCAATTGCAAACTTTTGGCAACTGTTGATTCTATTAAATCATTCACTATGAAGAGATAGCAGACTTCGTGTTTCTCCAGCGTTATTGTCCTGTCACTAGCTGGTTCAGATCGTTGAATAGTAGACTTGAGATGCGCGTAAACACTAGCTCCAGGTGATCAATTTTCATAACGGCAAGGAAAGTTGTGTGAGTGCGCCACACCAGATTTTTTGTTGATCAAATTGTCAGCGAATGTCCATATTCAAATTATTGTTAAAGAGAACTAGAACGTTGTTTACTGTAGTATAGTTTACTATAAACAATGTAGATTCTCTATGGTGAGTTATCAATATTGATATAGATGAGTTGAATAGCTTCATGAATAGCTTACACACATACTTGTTCTAGGTGAGGAGTACTGTTCCTTCAAATTATTGTAAAGTTAACATTTCAAATGTTTGTTACATGTTGCTTTTTGAGAATAAAAACTTTTTCATTCCTTCAAAATAAGAAAAAAAAAACATTGTAATCCAGAAAGGATAACATCAAACAATTTATAAACTGGAGATGGAAATAAATATATCAATTCTAAACGAAATGAGTAATACTATTGACGGTTATTTGTTGAAGAGCTTCACTTGGACGCACCTCATTAATTTAGATCCACTATGAACGGTCAGCATTGTTTGATAGTTGATATCATTTGGAAGGAATACACTCAGATTTGAATGTAACTATACTCTGTACAAAATTACCTCTTACTTGGGATGGATATGCGCAGCAGAGAAAGCATACAGCGGGAGGGATACAGAGGCGCGATGTTGCCGTTTTGAAGCGGCCAGCGTTCTCCAACTTCTAGTGACTGTTCATGTACTCATGCTACACATGCGAAGTTTCCTGTCTGAAAGCAGTCAGACGACTGACAAATTGGCAACTGCGCTTCTACATATGACTTTATTAATCACAGTAATTGGCTGATCTCCCTCTATTTCTCTGCGCCGCAGATTCCTCCAAGTCAGGAGTAATTTTGTACGGACTATATATGGGTGTGTTGTTCTGAATGGTCGTGTCGAGAAAGATGCCATGCCTCTCTTTGCTAAGGAAAGTGAAGAGAATCAGAGAAGAAGAAAAAGGAGGGAAATAGAAAGAAGAAGAAGGAGAATAAGAAGAAGAAGAAGAAGAAGAAGAAGAAGAAGAAGAAGAAGAAGAAGAAGAAGAACAAGAACAAGAACAAGAAGAACAAGAACAAGAACAATAAAAAGAAGTGGGTAAAGAAGAAAAAGAAGAAAAGAGAAGATTTTCCAGTTGTTGAAGTTGACAACGTGGTTGGTGTTTGCGGGTTTCGGTTTGCAAAAAGAGTAGGAGAGAGATAGAGGTTTGTTTGAGAGCGAGAGTGTGGGAGAGTGGGTGAGAGAGAAACACTGAATGAAAAAGATGGAGCAGCCATAAGAGAAGATCAATTACAACTTTATCCATTCAGAAAAGTTTCTTTTCATTCCTCGTATTCCATGCAGTTTGGACCGCCATTCATTGGTTAGTTCTCTATTGTCCCCTCTTCTTCTTGTTCTGTTTGTTCTCTTCTTCTTCTTGCTCATCTTCTTCTTCTTCTTCTTCTTCTTCTTCTTCTTCTTCTTCTTCTTCTTCTTCTCCGTCTTCTTCTTCTTCTACTTCTTCCAACCCCTACTTCTTCACCATCTAGTTTTTCTTTGCATTTCCTCCCTTGTCATTCCTTTTGCATGTGTTTGAAGACTGTTGTTCACTTTCTCCTCATTCTCTTCCTTCTTCGACTCCTACATCTTCTCCCATCTTCCATTTCCCCCTCCTATTCCTCTTTTATTTTCCAGTTCCTACTATGTGTTTGATATTGACACAGTTTATAATTATTTATTTTTTTATTATTTATTTATTTACAATGCAAATGACACTAATGATAACATTGAAAGATAAAATAATAAGGTAATCCTTGTGCTATTTTTCTTCCAAATTTATAGGTGACAAAGACCAAGATAACGTTAGAATTTCACGTGTACAATTTTTATAAGATTTTGGTCCAAAATGAACATTAAAACTATAACTTTTGAATTTAGATGGCTTAAATTGATAAATTAATTAGAAATATTCCACTCAATTACCACATTAACGATTAATATTGAGTTATTTAAGAAAATTTGGAACTATTCAAGAAACACAAACTCGTAAACACAGTACACTCGTATTTAATATTGTTGTTCACTTCTTTTTACTACGTTTTCTTCTTCCTTCCCTGACTTCTTCTCCTCCTTCTTCCTCTTTTATTTTCATTCTTCTTTCTCCTCTCTGTTCTCTCTTTCTCCTGTCTTCTTCTTTTCCTCCTTTACCTACCTCACTTGTGTTCGACGTTTTTGTTCACCAACCTCTTCTTCTCCTCATTCTTTATCCAGATCCTTCCATCCTATTTCCATTGTATTCTCCCTACCAAAGCGGCGTCGAAAGACAAATTTCCACTCGCCTTTTGTCAATTGAAATTATTTTCACACAACAATGCAATGCGCTGACTTTAACTCAACTCAAACAACATTTCTTTACGAGCTCTCTTATCTCGACTCTTTGTGGTTTTCTTCCTCTTCACTCTGCTTCCTCTTCTTCTTCTTCTTCTTCTTCTTCTTCTCCATCTTCTTCTTCTTCTTCTTCTTCTTCTTCTTCTTCTTCTTCTTCTTCTTCTTCTTCTCTTCTTCTTCTTCTTCTTCTTCTTCTTCTTCTTCTTCTTCTCTTCTTCTTCTTCTTCTTCTTCTTCTTCTTCTTCTTCTTCTTCTTCTTCTTCTTCTTCTTATTCTTCTACTTCCTTTTTTCTTCCTCCTCCAACTTCCACAACTCTTCTTATCAGCTATCTCGTTTCAAATAGACTCCATTATTTATCTCAAACAATCACATACAACTCACACTAACTTCTTCTCAATCTATCATCTCATTACTCTTCAAGTTACTCTTTCATCCTAGTATTGTATTATACTTCATTGTAATGTATTTAATTGTGTTATACTTTATTGTAAATGTATTTAATTGTATTATTCTGTATTGTAAATGTATTTAATTGTATTATTCTGTATGTAAATGTATTTAATTGTATTATTCTGTATTGTAAAGTATTTAATTGTATTATTCTGTATTGTAAATGTATTTAATTGTATTATTCTGTATTGTAAATGTATTTGATTGTATTATTCTGTATTGTAAATGTATTCAATTGTATTATACTTTATGTGAATGTATTTAATTGTATTATACTTATTGTAAATGTATTTAATTGTATTATTCTCTATTGTAAAGTTTCCAATTGTATTATATGTTATTGTAAATGTATTTAATTGTATTATACTTTATTGTAATGTATTTAATTGTATCATACTTTATTGTAAATATATATATTGGATATTGTTCCCAGCTTCAACTATACACTCAATTCTGTTGTTCTTTGTTTATGATAGCTGAGAAATATATCACACACACACTCACACACACACACACACACACACACACACACACACACACAACACACACACACACACAACACACACACACACACGCACACACACACACACACACACACTGTAAAGGTATCAAATTTGGGTAGATAAAAAGCCCTAACAGAAATAATAATAGGTCTAAAAATAAAGTAATTGGCTAATATCGCCAAGCAGATAATAATCAAGATAAGATAGCATCAGCTTGTTCTGGCTAAGTGGTACAAGAACTTAAAAAGGATTTGAAGAAAGTTTACTACTCATAAATATATTATTTATAAAATATTTGAAGATTGAGATTAGGTAGATGTATTCACAGATCGGTGACCTAGAGATCGATCAAACCGAAGAACGTAGAATCTGACCAAAACCCCTTGGCAGAGCTTTATTGCATTCGGATGGTGTGCAATGTGAAAAAACACCCGTCCACGTGGCCAATTATTAGTTAGCATGGAATTAATATTAATATATATAATATTAACTAGCATGCAAAGAGCATAAATAAAAAACCAAATAAAAATAATTTAATGTATTCAGGAAATAAGAGTTACCAGGCGCATGAATACCTAATAAAATTTGCATGCACCAATAGTAAAACGGCAGTTAATAGGCGGCAACTGTAGGCCGATTCAAAAATATTTATATATATTTATATAATTGTAGTAGATTTCGTGTAAAAATTTGTGTAATCTATGTTATCAATATGGCTCGAATGCAAAGAAATTATTAATCATATAATCTAAGCAATATTTTGGCATTCTTTGTAAGATCTATTTGAATTTAATGGCGGAGGATTGGGATATTTAAATTTTATGCTAATTTGAAAGTCGGAAAGGGATCTGTAAAACTTGAGAAGGAAGAACCAGACTCGCCAGCCAGATGCCACCATAAGAGGACCCCAAATATTTTAGAGCGAAGTACCTTATTAATAATTTTGTAAAAATTAAAGTTAAAGTAAATTATTAAATTTCTTAAAAGACTTCGTGATGCTATTGTGAAGCAGAAGTCATTTTCATTTTTAATTAAATTTATAACCCCTTGGAGGAGACGATTCCGGCTACCATATTCCCGGACCGCATGGAGTTGGATCGACATCGGCGGCTTACAAGAAGATTTTCGACACGTGAGTGATTTAAATTTGAATTTAGTGATGGGCGCCCTAGTGCTTCGAAATAATCTGATGATCAAAGCTAGCTCGCCGAAAGGGTTATTATAAATTAAGAAATTAATAAGATTAATACTTGCGCAAGTAAAAATTAGTATTAAAGGTATCTAATTGAAAGAAAAATATATAGATCAATATTTTAGAAATTTCTGTTTAATCAAAGAAGTACGAAATCTAGGCTATTAAAACATATGCCTACAATATTTAATTTTTTGCAATACAATTTGCGATAATTTATCATAGTTCTAATTCACTAGATGAATGGCTCTACCTATTCCGTCAGGTGCCGAATCTTACACCCTGAGATAAAAATATATATTCGATACAAATAAATCTACTAAATACTAGAGATTTTATATATAGATATATTTGGATTATTAGTGGCTAATTTATCAAGCTGATCTTAGAGCACATATTTATGATTGAATTATCCAAGCAGACAAGTATTAGCAAATACATGTCACAGCTACATGCCAAAGAATGCATATGATTTCAAGATAAAGGCACATGGTAATGATTCGTGCCATAAATCTAGAATATAAAGTTAGCCTGTGATATTTTTATTGATTTCAAATATTGTTCTATTTTTATATTATATTTTTTATCGCTCTATATATATTTTTTGCCTCGACTGATCTTTGCACTATTTATATAATATATGTGTAAAATTTTCATGGTGTGTAATTTATTTTATATTCCTCATCTCTATAGTATAAGTATCATTATATATATATATTTATTATTATTGAATTACAAGAGTTATTGGAGAAGCCCATATCTAGGCCTATCAAGATTTTTTAAGACTGAATACTATTAGAAAACCACGCCCTACTTATATTAAATCTCATGCTTTACCGACTGATGCCAAGCAGGAGGCTAATCGTTATTTTATATAAAGAATAACGTGACAAAATACATGGCGCCAACGTGGGGCTGATGATGAGAGCCAAGCTCATTGAATAATTACTTGAAATTAGGTCAATAACCATAGTGAAAATTATAGATAACTTATACGAGTTGTGAGGAAAACTGGCGAAGGAATATTTGTATTACTTTTTGGGGAAACAAGAGCTTTAAATAGAGAGAAATTATATGTTTTAAAGAAAATTTTATACTATTAGTACTGTGAAAAATTACATGTTTATAGAGAGAGATTATATTTTATAAGCCTAAACTGCTATTACTTTCTAGTCAAAAATATATTAGGTGTTTAAGCCGGTTGGAAAATAAGTCGCAGCCTGTAAACTAGCCAAGAATAAATCAATAAAACATTGAGGGCGCTAGAGCATTGTAAAAAACTTAAGTATAAATACCTGGTTGTAAGAGTATCCAAACACATTACACATCACTGTTCACTGTAAGTCCCGGTTGTGTCTCTTTTTTAAGCATTTTCGCTTATCATTTTTTATCACTGTTTAATTAGCATTCATCACACTTGACATAATGAATCACACTCCCGCAAACTCTGAAGTTTCATATATGTACGGCGGTTGCACAGATCCCACTTTGTCGACTCCGAGCACATCAAACCCCACCACGGTAGATGCCAATACGCCACGAGAAAGGGAACCAGGAAGCGTCGGGTCGATAATTTTCGATCCACCAGGTCTGCAACCTCTATCCTCCACTCGAATCGACGCCGCTGACACACCATTGAATCAACGGATAGTAGAGATCAATTTTGAAGGGGGCGAGGAGCAGTCTGCAGAACCCGCATCGCCGGAGGCCGAGTCACACCTGGGCAAACAGAGTATGTTTTCAACCACAGAACTAGATCCGCTTCAAAAGGTAATAATGGAACAAACGAGTAGCACTTTCAACATTATGTTACAAAAAACAATGGATAGTATGATGCAGGAAATTAAAAAGGAGATTGCTACAGTAAAAGAGGAAAATAAACAGACAGTGGAACAGGGCATGAAAGAGACCACAGGCGCTATAAAATCGGTGGAACAACGGTTGGATAATATTGAAACTAAAGTAGAGAGTCATAGGGAAGAGTTAAAAGCAATGATAACCCTACAAAAAGAAAGTCAAGATAAAGTTACGGCAGGATTATCGGAAAGGTTAGATACGGTTACATGTGAACTCAATGAAAGGATAGACAACTTAAATACACAAATCACTACACCTATTCAGGATATAACAAATAACATTAAGGCCGATTGCCACCAAGAAATCCACAAACAAATTACCGTTGCCAATCAAAACTTAACAACTACAGTTGACAAAAATATTAACAATATTAAAGAAATACAAAACAAACAGATTAATATGTCCACAAAAATGAACCAACTGCAAGGTAGCATCAATCAAAACACTGAAACTGTAAAGCTTTAAATGGAACTCTACTAATTCAGAAATCCACTCTGACTCAACTAAATCAAGAAATAAACGCAAATAAAATTACACATGATAGTCAATGGCAGATAACACAGGAAAAAATAATAGCATTGGAAAATCATATTCAACAACAACCTCAAGGAATTCAAACAGACAACCTCAACGTACATAGTATATTACAAGGACTAGGAAAATTGATAACACTGATCGCCATTTGCAACCTCAACCATTCATTGATCAGATAAAATTAGTACAAACTCTTGCACCTACCTCTTGGAATTTTTGGCGTCTCCGTTTGACTAATTTATTGATTGGCGAACCCCTGATGTTTTTTCGGAGTAGAGCCCATGAGTTTACATCATTGGATGAGTTTGTCGCTGTCTTCCTGGAACAGTATTGGAGCAGAAGTAAACAGTTGGACGTGCTAGCGGACATCATATCATGCGATTTCAACCCTAAATTAGACGGTGCATGTACCACTTTCGTCACTGCCTACAGTTTAAAAATTCTCAATTGAGCGAGCCCATTAATGAATCGGCGTTAGCAAGCATTATTTTAAAGAAGCTACCGTATCAAGTTAGAATGGCACTCGCCACACAACCCATTACTGATTGCAAGCAGCTATTAATCATTTATATGGCATACAGTCTGCAATGGCAATATCAACCCACCGCTCAGACCAGAGATACGCATCAAATCAGCATAATTCAAAATTTAATCCGCATAACAGCCAAAATTATGAACGGTATCATATGATCGCTACCGATCTGCTCCCCAATTTGAACGCCGCTATGAGCACAGGCAAAATGGTAATTGGAATAATGAAAAATTTCAAAATCGTACAACCAACCACTATGCCCAGCAGAGCAATCGTAGGAATCACTATGATGGCCGTGATCGATTAAACTCACATAATAATAATACACAAAACAGTTACAACAGAAATTATAAACCACCACCTCAACAAGTAAGTACAAACTATACACTAGCACATGCAATAGGTTTGAATCAACAAAAAACCCGGAACCCAACACCCAACGACCCGCCACCAGATATACAGAAAACTACAGCTAATAAACCAGGACTATATGATACCCCCGATATAACAAGCACAAGCTCAAATGAAACAAACCAAGAAAAGCAGGATATTTCAACGTCATACACCACATTCAGAAATGATTTACCGGAGACTTTGTTACAAGAAACACAAGATAAACCACCACCAAAAACCAGCCGCAAGTATCAATCCCTACTAAGCATCCTCTTCACTACCGAAGATCCCTCACCGCCGGAGAACACCAACAGCCACCAGGATCATACTATAATTAAAGAGTTGGTGAATACAAAACAAATTGAAAATGTAACAGATCCGCACACCGAACCTACAATCGCCTATCAAGGGACACCACCGAAGCGCACCAATGACGGGAAGGATGACACCAGGGAGTACCGAGAGGACGGCATTCGAGGCCGCATGCACGCTTCAAGAGGCCAAGGAGGATTCCGGACCGGCACCAAGGAGGACAGGAAGAGATCGCCGACGTCATGCATCCGCGGCACATTCGCTTCAAGAGGGCAAATCAGCAATGTGACCGAAAAAAGGAATCAGATAATTGGAACAAAAATGGAACTGGTAACAAAACTACTATGGATTCATGCGTGGAGGATAATTATAAAGTGGACTACTTATTTGAGGTTAATTAAGGATAAACGGTGTTTGAGAAGAATGGAAGCAATAAAAAATAATATTAAGAAAGTGAAAATACCTGGCTATATGTTGAGTGATTATATTGTTAAAATGATGATAAATGTTTGGATATGGTGTTTAATGTTTGTAATAATGGCTGTGATATTAATAAAAGACTGTGTTGTGGATAGAATGGAAAATATTGTATTATTATTGTTAAATGAATCTATTATTGATGGTTGGAAATTTAATATTATAAAAATGTTTAGTGTTGTAAGCCTAATGAGTTATAATGAACCGAGATTAAGAATATTAGATGAAAATAAGAGGAAAGATGAATTAAGACTACAGGATGAATCGGAAAAGAATGGATTAAAAGGAATTATCATAAATGAAGCTTGGAATTATTTAAAGGAATACACCAGATACCGGGGTTTTATATTCATGAAGATAAATTAATAATAGGACAGCCTCAACAATCAACAACTGGATAGCAGATAACCCAACCAGCCTACAGCAGTATAGCTACAAGCAGAAAGCCAAGATACGGGAAAACCACAACAATTCTACATGAAATATCATCAAATTTCAAATAATATGATAAGAAGTCAAAGGAAAACAACACTATCAAGCCAATTACTAACCTTCCTTAATAAATTTAAAATTGGTATAGGACCTCGTGGCAACAATCCAATGTTTTAATTCCTTCCAGCCGTTAGAAGCCTGCAATAAGGAAAAGAACAATTTTTAAATATGTAATTAAATTATATACATCAGATAAAAAAGGACACAAGCGGGGATAATAAAATTAAAATTTGTTAATTACCTTTTTAAGAGAAAAAATCGAGCAGTTAGGTTAGTTATGAAAGTCGATAGCAAATTCTGATGTAACATGAAACACTATGAATTGTAGAACAGCGAACAGCTGACCAAAGCCGCCCAAATCAAATGAATGTAATATCTGTTGAACATATGTTTATAAAAAGAATTACTGTACCCAAAGAGTTATTTATTATTGTTATTTATTATATTTATTAATGTCGATATTTATTTATATGTTTTTATATTTATTACTTTTAATTATGCCACGTTTGTTACCTGAAAAGATTTAAAGTGAATACCAATTACCAAAACCAAAGAGCCATTAGCAAAAGAAAGTATTGTACCTGATGTATAGAAAATTATTTATATTAAGACCTAAGAAATACTATAAGATATAAGCCCAGAAGTTTATGAATCGAAATTATTGTCTAAAAGGAATCATTATGAGAATTATGAAATGTGTGTAGTTAAGTTGGCAGCCCTGCAAGCGGCGAATTCAAAATTACTGTGTTGTAAATGGTGTCAGGAGGAGTGCGTTTAGAAGTTTATATTTATGATATTTTTATGTGTGTTGAGGAGGAGAATTTGTTATTGTTTTTGATAAAGGTATAAAGGAGATACAGCAAATATGACTGCGAAATGTGATAGAAGTAGGAGAGTATAATTATAAATAAAGTATAGTGTATATCAGTGTATTTGAAGGGTGGGTTTTCATTAAAAACATTGTGATTCTCAAATATTTTGAATTCAAACCCAGGGGCGTGTGTAAAGGTATCAAATTTGGGTAGATAAAAAGCCCTAACAGAAATAATAATAGGTCTAAAAATAAAGTAATTGGCTAATATCGCCAAGCAGATAATAATCAAGATAAGATAGCATCAGCTTGTTCTGGCTAAATGGTACAAGAACTTAAAAAGGATTTGAAGAAAGTTTACTACTCATAAATATATTATTTATAAAATATTTGAAGATTGAGGTTAGGTAGATGTATTCACAGATCGGTGACCTAGAGATCGATCAAACCGAAGAACGTAGAATCTGACCAAAACCCCTTGGCAGAGCTTATTGCATTCGGATGGTGTGCAATGTGAAAAAACACCCGTCCACGTGGCCAATTATTAGTTAGCATGGAATTAATATTAATATATAATATTAACTAGCATGCAAAGAGCATAAATAAAAAACCAAATAAAAATAATTTAATGTATTCAGGAAATAAGAGTTACCAGGCGCATGAATACCTAATAAAATTTGCATGCACCAATAGTAAAACGGCAGTTAATAGGCGGCAACTGTAGGCCGATTCAAAAATATTTATATATATTTATATAATTGTAGTAGATTTCGTGTAAAAATTGTGTAATCTATGTTATCAATATGGCTCGAATGCAAAGAAATTATTAATCATATAATCTAAGCAATATTTTGGCATTCTTTGTAAGATCTATTTGAATTTAATGGCGGAGGATTGGGATATTTAAATTTTATGCTAATTTGAAAGTCGGAAAGGGATCTGTAAAACTTGAGAAGGAAGAACCAGCACTCGCCAGCCAGATGCCACCATAAGAGGACCCCAAATATTTTAGAGCGAAGTACCTTATTAATAATTTTGTAAAAATTAAAGTTAAAGTAAATTATTAAATTTCTTAAAAGACTTCGTGATGCTATTGTGAAGCAGAAGTCATTTTTCATTTTAATTAAATTTATAACCCCTGGAGGAGACGATTCCGGCTACCATATTCCCGGACCGCATGGAGTTGGATCGACATCGGCGGCTTACAAGAAGATTTTCGACACGTGAGTGATTTAAATTTGAATTTAGTGATGGGCGCCCTAGTGCTTCGAAATAATCTGATGATCAAAGCTAGCTCGCCGAAAGGGTTATTATAAATTAAGAAATTAATAAGATTAATACTTGCGCAAGTAAAAATTAGTATTAAAGGTATCTAATTGAAAGAAAAATATATAGATCAATATTTTAGAAATTTCTGTTTAATCAAAGAAGTACGAAATCTAGGCTATTAAAACATATGCATACAATATTAATTTTTGCAATACAATTTGCGATAATTTATCATAGTTCTAATTCACTAGATGAATGGCTCTACCTATTCCGTCAGGTGCCGAATCTTACACCCTGAGATAAAAATATATATTCGATACAAATAAATCTACTAAATACTAGAGATTTTAATATATAGATATATTTGGATTATTAGTGGCTAATTTATCAAGCTGATCTTAGAGCACATATTTATGATTGAATTATCCAAGCAGACAAGTATTAGCAATACATGTCACAGCTACATGCCAAAGAATGCATATGATTTCAAGATAAAGGCACATGGTAATGATTCGTGCCATAAATCTAGAATATAAGTTAGCCTGTGATATTTTTATTGATTTCAAATATTGTTCTATTTTTATATTATATTTTTTATCGCTCTATATATTTTTTGCCTCGACTGATCTTTGCATTATTTATATAATATATGTGTAAAATTTTCATGGTGTGTAATTTATTTTATATTCCTCATCTCTATAGTATAAGTATCATTTATATATATATATTTATTATTATTGAATTACAAGAGTTATTGGAGAAGCCCATATCTAGGCCTATCAAGATTTTTTAAGACTGAATACTATTAGAAAACCACGCCCTACTTATATTAAATCTCATGCTTTACCGACTGATGCCAAGCAGGAGGCTAATCGTTATTTTATATAAAGAATAACGTGACAACACACACACACACACAACACACACACACACACCACACACACACACACACACACACCACACACACACCACACACACACCACACACACACACACACACACACACACAACACACACACACACACACACACCACACACACACACACAACACACACACACACACACGCATGAACATATAAATGAAATGAACATACAATGCGGGGAGGCTGATTTACACACATTTACACACATGTTAGAGATTCAATTTTGTTTTAGAAGGTATATTAATGTGTTTTTAATACAATTGTAACATTTTTTTTATGTTAACTTGAAAAAAAAATTATGCATTAAACCTACAAAATGGGGAGAAATGTGTGTACACTTTCACTGCACAAACTGGGGAGAAATGTGTGTACACTTTCACTGCACAAACTGGGGAGAAATGTGTGTACACTTTCACTGCACAAACTGGGGAGAAATGTGTGTACACTTTCACTGCACAAACTGGGGAGAAATGTGTGTACACTTTCACTGCACAAACTGGGGAGAAATGTGTGTACACTTTCACTGCACAAACTGGGGAGAAATGTGTGTACACTTTCACTGCACAAACTGGGGAGAAATGTGTGTACACTTTCACTGCACAAACTGGGGAGAAATGTGTGTACACTTTCACTGCACAAACTGGGGAGAAATGTGTGTACACTTTCACTGCACAAACTGGGGAGAAATGTGTGTACACTTTCACTGCACAAACTGGGGAGAAATGTGTGTACACTTTCACTGCACAAACTGGGGAGAAATGTGTGTACACTTTCACTGCACAAACTGGGGAGAAATGTGTGTACACTTTCACTGCACAAACTGGGGAGAAATGTGTGTACACTTTCACTGCACAAACTGGGGAGAAATGTGTGTACACTTTCACTGCACAAACTGGGGAGAAATGTGTGTACACTTTCACTGCACAAACTGGGGAGAAATGTGTGTACACTTTCACTGCACAAACTGGGGAGAAATGTGTGTACACTTTCACTGCACAAACTGGGGAGAAATGTGTGTACACTTTCACTGCACAAACTGGGGAGAAATGTGTGTACACTTTCACTGCACAAACTGGGGAGAAATGTGTGTACACTTTCACTGCACAAACTGGGGAGAAATGTGTGTACACTTTCACTGCACAAACTGGGGAGAAATGTGTGTACACTTTCACTGCACAAACTGGGGAGAAATGTGTGTACACTTTCACTGCACAAACTGGGGAGAAATGTGTGTACACTTTCACTGCACAAACTGGGGAGAAATGTGTGTACACTTTCACTGCACAAACTGGGGAGAAATGTGTGTACACTTTCACTGCACAAACTGGGGAGAAATGTGTGTACACTTTCACTGCACAAACTGGGGAGAAATGTGTGTACACTTTCACTGCACAAACTGGGGAGAAATGTGTGTACACTTTCACTGCACAAACTGGGGAGAAATGTGTGTACACTTTCACTGCACAAACTGGGGAGAAATGTGTGTACACTTTCACTGCACAAACTGGGGAGAAATGTGTGTACACTTTCACTGCACAAACTGGGGAGAAATGTGTGTACACTTTCACTGCACAAACTGGGGAGAAATGTGTGTACACTTTCACTGCACAAACTGGGGAGAAATGTGTGTACACTTTCACTGCACAAACTGGGGAGAAATGTGTGTACACTTTCACTGCACAAACTGGGGAGAAATGTGTGTACACTTTCACTGCACAAACTGGGGAGAAATGTGTGTACACTTTCACTGCACAAACTGGGGAGAAATGTGTGTACACTTTCACTGCACAAACTGGGGAGAAATGTGTGTACACTTTCACTGCACAAACTGGGGAGAAATGTGTGTACACTTTCACTGAAGGTGTTGTTATTTACATAGAGAAATTAATATCTTCCATTTTTATTTAATTGTAATTTCAAAATTATTCGAGCCCTGATAGAATGACTGACTCACTGTACAGTCAGTCGAAAATTTTAATATTGTAATGAGGGGTATTTTGGCAAGCTGAGCAAAAAAATAAGGTCATAAGCACCTTCTCGTTATATCTTCAAATGAAAAATGAGTTTTGTGGGTTGTCAAAACTCCCTCTGAAAGGGAAACTATTCAACTTATTCTATCTTTTAGTAAAATAACAATGATCATCCATCCATGTATCATCTTCTATACTATAATAAAGGAAAGAACTGGTTTATAAACGTAGCCTATACAGGTGTAGGGAAATTATGTTTGACGCATTATCACGTCAGAACTACTGGACTGATCAACTTGAAATTTTGCATATAGATTCTTGCTTAACCGTGGGTGGTTATAGACCAATTTTAAATTCTTCAAGATTTTATTACATCACGTTTTCAGTTTGTCAAGTTTTCAATTATTTGTCATGCTTCCAGTTTGTATGGAAGCAGCAGAAGATTTCTCTTAAAAAGGAAATTAGAAGATAGGTATGATTGGGGATCCTTTTCGAATGATAAAAACAGGTTTTCCGTCACACCCAAATTTTTTCCGCCATTTTGAATCCAACTTCTTTTTTTAATTGAAAGGTGGTCATACTGATTCACTTGAAATGCAGCATATGAATTCTTAATCAACCGAGGATTCTTATAGGCCTATTTTGAATTCTTCTAGATTTCATTACGTCAAGTTTTAAGGAAGACCCTTGCGAAGCACGGGTTACCTGCTAGTATTAAAAATAAGAGCGTAATTGATTATCTATCTCTATTGAAGTTCTAATAATTGAATTGAATAAAATTGCTGGAATGATCTTTCTAGACTTCATTCATTTTATTTAGGACTTGAAGAGTCTCCTTCATTTATGCAAGATATGGAAGGACCATCTTGAAATATGAAGTATAGAGTGGTGCAAAAATATGGGAACGTTTTGATGTGATGTTGGCAGAATTAAGAGGCGGGTCAAAGAAACGCGATTAGCATGGCAAGTTGTACACTGGAGACACTGGAGTGTACATTGGAGATTCATTATCCATGTAACAGTAGACCGTTCAAGAACGTGTACTGTTAATTGACTCAATATAATATATCTATAGACTAATTTTTGGAGGTCGAGTTTTTACACAGCTTTTCCTGTAAAAAAGGTTAAATCCTCAAGTTTACTGTCATAACAGTTCTATGGACGTACAGAAAAATTTATTGTTTTCAATTCAGTTACTATAGTAATTTCTATGTTTTATATTGATCTTATAAGTATTTATAATATTGTAATATTGTACTTGACGTTGTTAAACAAATTGTATTTTTGTAACGACATTAGGACAATGAATGATTTTGATTTCGTTTGACTTACGAAATAACTGTAACAGGACGGTAACGGTCTTCGGCTTCCTCTCTATTGTTATTATTCCGAAATCCATTTCATTTGGGTTGAGCTCTTGAGATGTGTATATATCATGCGAGTAGCTATGGAGTGCACAGTGTAGCTCCATTCTTTTTATTTTAGATTCAATTTAGTCTAGCTTAATAGCATAACTGATCTCTCACTCACTACTTGTTATTATATTTACAGTCACAATATACGAAGTGAAATAATTATTGACCGAGCGAAGTGAGGTCTAAGATTCAAGTCGATGGTTTGGCATTTCTCTTTATGTTCAAATGTTTATATGTTGCGCATTTACAGCGAAACGCAGCAATAGATTTCCATGAAATTAGACAGATATATGTCCTTTTTGAATTTCGCGTCGACGTATACATAGGTTTTTTTTTTAATTTTTGCATTTTAATGATAATATAAAAGGAAAAGGAGTTTTATTCGAACACCAATATTAACGTAAAAATCAGACTATACAATTATTCATCATCAATCAGCTAGCTGTCTAGTGGACTAGAATACTAACCGTTCAAAAATATCGAACATGTTGAAAATGTATCTTTCCATCAACGTTAGTAGACGGTTGTCTACTAACTTTTTCTTTCCATAAGCTGAGACCATGATTCTAGTTTGGAGTTATTGATAGAAAACATTTTTTCTACATTTTTCTTTTTAATCTGATGATTGAAATTGCAACAAATATTATTGAAAAGAAATAGATTTCTTAAATCATGAAAAGTCAGAAATGAAGTTTGTAGGAAATCAGCATTATGGTAGTTTATTTTTTTAATTTCAACACACCGATTTTTCGCCAACACAACACAGAATGTTCTCTGATGGGTTGATTGGATTGGCGTATCGACGGCAGCCAGATCTGATGACAGCGCTCACACTCACATTCCGGGACGACAAGTCACGGTACGATAGAACAGAAAGCTCTATGTATATTAAGGATTTTTTCTAGACATTTTTAATTGATAAATTATTTATTAATTTTTGAGGAAAAATAACAACAAATCAATGTAACTTACTGAGCGAGAGGTCTAATGTTCACAGAACAACTAGTTTATATACAGTTAGCACTGTCAGCAGTCTTGCGTCTTTGACACTGTGATATTTCGTTTTGGGATGCTTATAAATTGTCTTGTCTTTTCAATAGGAATTGTACATTAAAACACAAAACTTAAACACAAAAATTTGTTCTCCTTGATTCGGCATAAACAAACGTTTTTAAATTTTCTCCAAAATCCAGTTTCTTTGCAATTTCATTTTCAATCGAGAGTATCGCGAGTGAATATTGAGCCTTTCTTGTGCCATTGTCGAGAGCAAATACATTTTAATAGGTTTGACTTTGCTAAAACTACGTTCTGCACTAACCACGGGAATTGTCAGGAAATTGAATTGTGCAACCCACAAGTTTGTGAACATGTCTTCGCTGTTGAACTTTTTAAATTAAACTCAACACTTCGCTCGCTATGAGCAGATTGGAGGAGATAAAAATGCTTAGAAGGAGAAAACAATAGCCTATTCTCAAATTCGGAGAATTTTCTGGTGCCTCTGCTTGAGTACCGTACAAGAACATGAGATCAGTAAACATCACATGCCCCTGTTTCCAAAGAAATCGCTTTAGACAACAAATACTATAAGAATCTGTAACTCATTATTTTACATTGATCTAATATGCAGATAATATATAATGAAAGGCGCCAGCGCTTTCTGACAGTCAAAACACAACATAATGTACTCCGCGCAATCAACTACGTCCACTCATATTGCACGCAGGCGTCAGATGAACAACTAGTGAACAGTATATTTATTATTTAGAAGAAGATTGGAGATCATTCACTATCGATGCGCCCCCCAGGCCGCGGCAACCCAAGGCGACCACCTCAGTCGCCACACCCACGCGACTGTTCTGGATATGAGTCACTGTTTTTGACAATTTTGGTGGGACAACTTTCGAACCACTCTATACCAAGTTCAATCACTCTCCCAATCAATTTCTTGTGTGTTATGGTCAACAAAAGTTTTGCCTTGGGCGCCTTAGAAGAACACGACGGCCTTGTTCACCCCCCCCCCCCAAAGGACATAACTTCTAAGTAGCTTGACCCTTCCCCTAACATGATCCTAGGTACGCCCATGTTGACAGAAGAATTGAGAATAATGTACCCTATTTATGTTTATGTTTTTGGAGGGACAGATTCAAGGATCCAAAGGTTCAAAGGTACGTTATTCAGAAGGGTGGATGCATAAAAAAAACAACTTTGAAAGCTAATATTCCTAGTACTTGATAATTTCATGTTAATCAAGCCTTCAATAACTGCAAGAGATATGCTGTATGATGCATACTTTCCGTAAAGAAATTATGTACAACAATAAAAAACTAATTCAATATTAATGGTGTATTGCAATAGATTAAAAGAACTCAAGAAATTTGTATTCATGTTTCACGAGTTTTAGAAAATGTCTCATACTTTTGCAAATAGAATAAATTAGAACATCTCATAACACTAGAAACATACAACCTTTAGAGCATTCAAAAATAATATTATGTTGGGCTGTTGTTGAGCCTAGAATGCCAATCTCATGCCAATTCATTGATGAAAACAATCAATGGATTATCGAATGAATGTATCCATTCATCAGAAGACTGGAAGTGAGGAAAATAGTATGAAATAGAGTGGAAAGTTTAAAATATGATATGAAAATTATTATTCATTACAATAACTAAGTTGTTATGATGTAAAACTTTTGTGGGTAGCCTGCTGTAAGGATATGTTGAGATATTTTTGAGCCTCGAATGCCAAGCTCAAGATTTTATTACTTCAGATTAAATCAAACACTCAATGGAATTATCGAATGTGCATCCATTCATCAAGATTTTGGAAGTGAGTAAAAAGTCTAAGAAGATAGAAAATACCGAAGGATAACACAATAAAAAAGGATCATGACTGATTACAATAAAATATTGTGATGCAAAACTGTTGTAAATATTATTCACATGAAAATAATGTAGCCTATTCAGAAGAATGGATGTATGCAAAAAATACATGATATGGTATCATACATAGGCCTACTGATTAATTTCATGTTGATCGAGTATAAATATTTATTAAAAGATCATTCATTTTTATCTTATTTATTTATTTTTGTATTGGCGTTTTTTTATTGGAAATTTCTAATGATACTCGCTGGCAGCACTCAAAAATTCGGTTTTGCAGGCATTACCCATGTGTTACTTAGATTATCGAAATTACTTTTTGTGTGTAATTGCAACTTCATGTCTGAAACTGAGCTGTCACCTGTGAGCTGAGAAACCCATAAATTATGCTGAAAATGAACTGACTGCTGAATCATCAGTTCACTGAGAGTTCAAGGCCAAAGCAATAGCAGTTACTTCGAGCAGTGGATGCAAAATAATTATTGCACATTAAAGCCACAAAACGAGGAGGTTTTTGTGTATACTTTCAACATACTATCCGGGGAGAAATGTGATTTGTAGATAAATGAATAATTTTTTTTGAATTCGATCAATTGATACTTTCATGATTACCTTGCTGATGAGAGGCTAACACCAATGACCTATATTATATAATGAACCTATATTATATTGGACTTATCAAGGATGCCTCAATTGAAAGATCATTTCCAGCCCTCTCCGAACTTTTTATACATGTGAAGATTTCCGCGCGACAGCCATGACGACAAACCGCTACTCTAACCCCAACCATTCTCGAGTGAATCGACTGAAAAAGGCTTATTTTAAATATCAGCTGCAACATAGATAACAACAATGAAGTTGTTCAGATTAGCACTGAACTTCTCTTAAGGCCCCCTTCCACGACAGAGCCAAATACACAGAACATATCCTCCGATTGGCTGATTCTCACCAACAGCCGTTTCTTAGCCAATTGGAGGATATGTTCTGTGGATTTGGCTCTGTCGTGAATGTGGGCCTTTAGAGAAGGCCCATTCATTATATTATATAACGAAGGCTTCATTATATTTATATATAATTTATAAATAGAGAGAACGTGGGTGGCTCGTTGGAGGTAGTCAGTGGTTCTCAAACTTTTTTTCGAGCCCCACCGGCATGATTCAGCTGTAAGCCGGGCCCCCCTACATGTATAAGCATAGACTACTGTGCATGTTGTACATATACGTATACGTACGTATATTACCTACATATTTTACACTCAATATTTATTTAGTTGAGTTTAGCACATATACATAACCCAATGGGACGATAGTCTCAATCATAATAAAACAACTAATTCTATAAAAACAATAAATTATCATTCATTCAGGTACTATCGTACATAGTTGTTATTTTTGTTGCAATTGAACAATAAAAAGAGCCTAAGTGTGAATGATGAGCTCGTTTTTTTCGCACAGAGTTTATTGAAACGAGGTGTCAGCTCTGATAACGCTACTCTAAATTCCTGGGTCACAACCAGTCTTCATCTATATTTTTTTTTCATGGAAGTTAGAGCAGTAAACCCAGTTTAACACGAATAAATTGTCGCAAATGGAGTCAATATCCTCAATACATTATCACTCAAAATTTGGTGTTTCATTTGCACACCAATCCAGAAGGATGTGAGAGAATATTCTTCAAACTTCATTTTAAGCGCAGAGTCACCTTGGAGATCAATGAGGTTTTCTTCACTCATTGATTGAGAATTTAAATGGGCTTTGAATCCATGCCAAACCATTCAAGTTTATATTTATATTGAATAAACAAATTATATTTATATTTATACAAATATTTTCCGAAACTACTTTTGAGGATTTCTAAATTTTCAAAAACGTATTTCTTCTCATTGGCTGGAGTTAGATACATTTGTATGAAATTTTGGATACATTTCTTCAGTAATAATCTTAAGATTAGGAAATAGCTCCAAGTTGTCACTTTCGAAACTGCACTCGTACAAACTTAGCTTCTTCACAAAGCTTTCCATCATTTCAGTCCATTGCAGAATGTTTGCATCTTTTCTCTGCAAAGACTTGGCTAGGACATATATTTTCTCAAAGATATCCACCATGCATGCTAATTGCAGCAAAAAATCTGAGTTGGTGAAAAACTTTCAGTTTTGGTGGTTTTTCCCAAGCAAAAGTATAAGGACTTCATGTATGAGCTCAAATATTCTAGTTGAAGCCTTTCCTTTTGATAGCAAGCGAGCTTCAGTAAGAAACAGTAGAGCTGTGTGTTCTGAGCCCATGTCTTCACAGAGAATCCTAGAAACTCATTACTTCATGCCCTTTAATGCTTTTTGGTACACCTTTTTATTATTATCTAAATTGGATAATCTTTTTCAATATAATTGTTAAGATCTCATAATGATCTTAACAACCCATAACTCGCTTATTGGACCACTTGGAAATTTCAGTTTTTCTCACTCTTATAATGATCTTAACAATTATATTGAAAAATATTATCCAATTCGAATAATAAAAAAGTGTACTGAACAGCCTTAATGAGATTGACTGTTTCAACGACCACATGTAAAACTCCATCAAGTTCAAGAGTCATACCTTTTGCAGCTAAAGTGACCTCCCTATGAATTATACGTACAGTGTGTCCATCTAGCTTCTGGTGCTACCTTTTTGATCAACCCTCGAAGTCCAGTGTACTTTCCTGACATAGCCCGACCTCCATCTGTACAAATTCCTACACATTTGCTCCAATACATGTCAATGTCCTTCAAAAATGTATCAATCATTTGAAAAATGCTTTCACTGGTATGTGGGAGAGTGGTGGGGGGCTTCGGGAAAGTCATTATTTTTTCTCTCCCTTCAATTTTGATGATGTACTTATTGTATCAATCAATAGAGAATAAAAGAATGAAAGAAGAAAGATGCTTATAGTAATTATTTTAGAAGTAAATAAATTAATATAATTTCTCAACCAAGCTTCGCGCCTCCCTTTAGGGTCGCGCCCCACACTTTGAGAACCACTGGAGTAAGTGATTACGCAACGGTCTGACAATCAAGAGAACTCGAGTTCGAATCTCGACCCGTGCAAAAGTTTTTGACCACAGCACAATCACATGGATACGGCCACTCCATCTTTCGGAGGAGACAATAAGCCGTCGGTCTCGACTACCTAAAAAGTAGCCCAGTCGTCATCTCTCATCATCATCCCTTTCACTCAATACCCACGCACAAGCCTAAGAGCTTATGTGGGCATCACCCTCAATATTATTATTATATATTTCGAAATTGTACGTCCTTCCTTTCGTTACATATCTTGCGTACAGACGTACACAATTAGAGATAATATTGTTCAGTTGAGTACTTAATAATATAAATAGCATACTTCTTTCTTGAAAAGATAGAGATGTAACAGTAATTATCAAGGAGGCTCATCAATAAATTCATGACTTGGAAATGTGAACTTCGCATTGTGGAATCATATTCCTATAAATAGCCTACTTATATTCATGGTTGATTTTTCAACACTTTAGACTTAACATCTTATTCACATATCTATAGAACAAAATTGGTTGAGAACTCACAAAGATATCATGCATACAAGGATCTCACATTTATTTCAGTTTTATGTAAAAATAAAAATTAAAGTATAAACTGGCAAAACTGATTAAGTAGTTTCAATCGAATGAATGTTCCAATCAGAATTGTGGTAGGAGTAGTCCGTTGCATGTGGTCTATGTTCTTTATGTTCTTTCTTATGTTCTTCTTTTGTTCAATATTTAACCCCATCACACATCAAGGTGAATCACAATTCAAAATAAATTATATAGTTAGAACATTGGCAAAATATTACAACAACGTCAGCTCACATATCAATATCAACAATATAATAACACATAATCAAATCAAATGAATCTTGAAATGATTCACATCATGCACAAATATTGTTTTTATAGTTCAATTATTAAACTATAAAAACAATATTTTAATAAATATGAATAAAACTCCTTGATAATTAGTTTTCAATAGTACAATATTATGGAATTATCACAATAATAAACCATAAAAGACGACTTATTTGAATAATTATCCATTCATAATAATTCATATAATAATCCATTCAAAATGCTCCCCAAGAAGTGGAGTTCTCTAAAGAGTAGCTAAGAATTCAGTCAACTCATCAGAAAAGCCATCATCATGACCTGAACTAGTCAACACAAAACCGACTAATCTCATCTGCAGTTGCAAAACTCTGGTCCAAAACACCTGATTTGCGTCTACGGAAATCGATGAAACTCCAAGCATCCCTACATGGATTTGCAGCCTCTGCTATATGCATAGCGCATTAGCATTTTTCTTAACTTCTCTCAATCTGTGTCGTCGGTATGCTCTTTTCAGCCTACCCGCATGTGGCACTAGATTATACCTGGTTCCAGACAAATAATGCATTATCATTAATTCTTAAATGATATATTTGGAAATGATAGTCTATCATTTCCAATCTCTCATTGGTTAAGCTGCGAACCAATCCTTTACTTGTGGAACAGACTCTATTCTGGCCAAGATCGATTGAATTGAGGATTTGAAATGCCAAAGTACTAAACCAGAACTGCCTGACAGGTGCTTGTTTATAATTCAATGTATAATACAACCCCACTTACAGTTTTCCAAACAATACTACAACTGATCATTTCTACAGTATTTGAATAAAACCTGGATACATGCACCAACTTATTTTATTCATCTTGACAAGGACAGGATTCATATAATTTTCTTTTTCTTGATTTCTGTTCAAGATTAATATTGAAGCTAGAATAAATAAACTGGGAATCTATAACGCTCTCCTGATTGATAAAAAAGTTATTTTTCTGATTGAGAAATAAGTAGTTAATATATGTAGTGTTCATATAAATTTATTTCGCGAGTTTAACATGCGATTTATGGAATCACTATCCTTCCCTACGTTTATAAATTATTTTTATTCTAATTCATCGTCGGTTATGATTGTGACTAGTATAGGTGAAACAATCCATAAACTGAAAATTCTAAATTAATAATTTGGCTTATCATGATAATACGGTACATTTATAACATTCAAATAAACATTTCACGTATGGATATAAGCTACTCAGTACTGGGATTCAAGGAAGTGTACGTTTCACAGTGCCTCCCAACTCTAAATTGCGAGTTGGTCCTTGACATTGCTGGTAGGTGAGGGAGTCCGTAGAAACATTTTTTTGGGGAGCCCCTGGTCTACATTGCGTTTTTGCTATTTGTGCTTATTAGAAAAAATAGAGATTTCGGAACTGCTATATCTTTCTGATAGTGATAGATTACCGTACTCCATTTTATGGTGCATTATTGAGAAACTTTCAGCTACCCAAATTGGATTATTTAATAATATGAACTGGAAGGACTCACTGCTCTGATTTCTCATTCTTCATTTTCTCAAAGATAAATCATTTTGGAATGCCTTGACTCTTTGAGTAATAGCCCGCACGGTCACCCTCCCTATCTGAGAACTAGTGACTACAATTTTTTTGAGCAGGGTATGATTACGGATTAAATCCGGAACAAAGTCTTTTCATATAATACACAAGTAAAATATTCAATCTAAGATTCACAAGACAGTTTTCGCAAGGATATTGACAGACACAGAAGGAAATGGCAATATGGGGAGAAGCAAAGAGACAAATTTCATTTTATCATAGGCTATCCTGGTCTTGAGATAAAATGTTGGGTTACCAACTTTTCACATTTCTGTAAATCAGTAAGTGAATTCTCAGTGAAGCCAGTTCGAGAATATAAACTTACTGACGTGCTATTCTTGAATTTTAACAAACCTCCCATTCCTATCATTCTAGCAATAGCCCAAATTCAATGCGGGAAATTGTGTTTCCAAGAATCATGTCTCAGTCACCATTGATTGTGATGAACCTAATTTGGCGTTGAATTGTAGAGGATTTTGTACTCTTGGAAACGGTTCTGGATTTTTTCACTATGAATGGTTTTTGAGTTATATGGAGAAAAACAGGTATTTTCAAAGACTGTGAGGTTAGCCGAGGGTATTTTTTGTGAAGAATCATCATTGACAGACTATTTGTACCAAATAACTAAAAAATCAGTTCCACAATACATTCTGCAAGCATATATCCTCGCTCCCTTCTCATGTCACAAGTGAATGAACAGAAAAATAAACTATGAATTCGCTAAGCTGTGAATCAATGAGTCACGGCAAATCCCATAGCAAACCAGTTACTTCGAACAGTGGAGGAGACAATGGAGATTTGCAGGGATATGCAAGTAGCCCGCATTGTATGCTCAATCCGTAAATAAGTTTTGTGTGAGTGTGTATTAGCGATCGTAGCACAACGTGGTGGCAATTTCGGGAGCTGGGGTGTATCCCAATTAGGTAGAGTACTAACAAAATTGGGAGATTTTTTTTTATTAAGTTTTTACATGGTTTTAAGCATGTAGAAGTGATTTTTACTAAAATTGAGCAGTGACAATACGGGGTCTCCCCTTAGTGTACACACCTCCCCTTAATGTGCTGTGTATACTTGATTGTCTCCCCGTATTATACCTTGTTCCAACACACACACACACACACACACACACACACACACACACACACACAACACACACACACACACACACACACACACACACCAACACACACACACACCACCACACACACACACACCACACACACACACACCACACACACACACACAGACCAATACCCAAAAACCACTTTTATGGACCCAGGGGACCTTGAAACGTATAGAAATTTAGAAATTGAGGTACCTCAATTTTTTTCGGAAAGCAATACTTTCCTTACCTATGGTAATATGGCAAGGAAAGTAAAAACAACAACACAAAACCTCGCTAATTGGAACGCTAAGTTTATTACTCAATGACTGTAGAATATACACATCTTACTAGAAGGTAAAACATGGTTCATCGTGATTTTTTCGAAAACGGCTCCAACGATCTTGATCAAATCCATACCTAGAGAAGTCATTGATAAGCTCTATCAACTGCCACAAGTCTCATCTGTAAAAATTTCAGGAGCACTGCACCATCTATGCAAAGTTTGATTCTGGTTTCTAAATTATCGGGCTTCAGATACAATTCAAACAAAAAATTTCAAATGGGAAAGAATGAGCATAAAAGTCTCTACAATTGATGTTCAGTAACATTTTCACCTAAAATTAAAAATAAGCTCGAAATTCGAGAAAATGTGATTATCCAATCGCAAACTGTTGGCAACTGTTGATTCTATCAAGTGATTCACTATGAAGAGATAGCAGACTTCGTGTGTCTGCAGCGCTATTGTCCTGTCACCAGCTGGCACAGATCTTAGAAAAGTAGACCTGAGATGCGCGGGAACACTAAAGTGCGAGATAAATTACTTTTAACATGAAGAGGAGAAACCCATTTCTCCCTCCACAGTTTGTAGCGTGGAAACAGACGGACATCCTGCGCACAATTGGATGCGCCGTGTCATTTTGCTTCATGTTCTTGTGATGAAAACATCTCTGTAACATACACAAACCAATATACCTGCTGACCAGTACACTACTTAGAACATTGCCAGCAATAGATGGAGGGGAGTGTTGCCGCGTCGCGTTACAAAGCTCTCACTCAGACACAAAAGAAGGAGAATGCTGATAGGTAGTGGGAGTGATTAGTGGAGGATAGAGCATCGGACTTCTCCGTCTTCGAGAAAGAGCCGTCTTAAAAGTAATTTATCTCGCACTTTAGCGTCAGTTGATCAATTTTCATAACGGCAAGGAAAGTTGTGTGAGTGCACCACACCAGATTTTTCTGAAATACATTTCCGTTTCTTGTCTAATCCTGTATCTCACCAATACAGCTGTTGGTTCCTATCTCCTATCTCACTTGTTCGATACTGATTCTGGCAATACAGTAGGCTACAGTTAGTTCAAATATTGGCAAGTTGACAATATTATTCACACACTCCATTGAGTTCGCTCAAATTTCGAGGTGTTGATGCTGCAGTCGGAAGGAAGCAGCCGTGTAACCCCACAATAGCCTCAAACAACATTCGATATCGTGCTCAAAAATCACCCAAAAACTCTTTTGTCAACCGTGAAACTCTCAAACTTTCCTAGAAAGTGCACAGAAAAAACAAGAAAGTATTTTTTTCTTGAGATGTGGGAGAAGCTCACCGAACTAGGAACTTGGTAGTTGTTTCTACGTATTGTCGACTTTGCTTTGTCAATACTTTCTCAACACGCATACTCTCTCTTTCTCTTTCTCTCTCTTCCTCTATTAATTTGAAACTCTCTTTAATTCATTGTAAAGTATATTCATCTAGAACTGTATTGTAAGCTGTTATATAAAAAGTGGATAAGCCAGTATATATTGTAATCTGTATAAATAAAGCAAGAGGAATATTTATTACTAAATCAATGTATCCCTTCTTTCCTCTCTCTCTCACTCTCTCTCTCTTCACAAAATTTTAGTATCAGATTTGTTTTACCCAGTACTTTCAGGATAATGAGATGACCATTTCAATGTAAATCCGTGACTTGATGAAATAAGTCACAGCTCTAATCTGTTTAAATAGTTTCTCGTTATCATGGGATATAACAACATCTAAGATCAGAAAATATTTTTTCCTACAGATACCTTGAAAAGTGACCATTTCTGCACTGATTGCAGGCCACAAAGAATCACTTTTCCGCACTAGTGCGCAAAGTGAGTACTTTGCGTACTCCAGATTTGCAGCATGACAACGCAAAATAGTTGGTAGGTTAATGGAGCACCAGTGCAGCAAAATCAAAAAATAAGTTGGTAACTGCACTCATAGTGAGGCCCACGTTATAATGGCAGTGGAGAACAGCGTTGCCTTGCCATTATGTGCCTTGATTCTAGTCATTTCAATGCTTACATAAGATAAACCCTATTCAAGCAGTCAGATAAATTTTCAATTGAATTACTAATCATTTTAATTCAATTATTATTATTCAATTTCAAATAAATTAAGGTTTTTATTTATAATAAAATTACACAGAAAAACATTTGATGGATTTCAGGGAATATTACCCATAATTACCCACTTTTCATATTCAATGGTAACTGTAGGAAAAATTTAAAGTGAAATACGTGCGCAAAGTTCGTACGGCTCTGGCGTAAACGTTTCTTTCGGTGCAGCAAACTGTCACTTTGCGCACTAGTTGCACAAATAACTATTTCGCCACACTGCACAGAAAGCAGCTGTTTTCCAGTCCCTACGTAGATATGAAAGACATTGTTCGCAGATGACTCTCGTCTGACATCAGAACAGGTTTCCGGCCTAGGCCGGAAAGAGTAGACTACCCTTTCCAGCCGCTAACATGGAACTAAGAGAGGTGATCAAAAAACTTTTCATTATTTGTTTTCATTATTCAATAATTAAAACATTCATAATAACATCATCTTATTGTTATTTGAAAGAATAAACTCAACCTCCCACATAGTTGAACATCATCTTTAAGGTTATTTAGACAAATCAGAATAAAAATAAAAATACTTGGACAATTTCCAATCTCGCTTGACTGATTTTTTCCTTATTTACAGCCGCTATAATGCTGATAAAAACTCGTATATCATCCCACAGAATCTGATGAATACAGAAATTTGAAGAGAAAAAGAGGGAAATATTGTATGAATGGCTGTTTCCGTGCTGGAGTGTTTCACTTTGAACTGTCAGTGTTTCTTATGGGATAACATCAATACTTCCCATTCAACCAATGCTGACAGTAGGAATTTTTGACAGAGATGCTGAAAACCCCCGTCTTGTCAACATGCAATTCTCTCATATCCTCTGGTGAGAACCACTCAAAACTGTCAGCATTATTCAGATGGGGAGCATTGATGTATTCCATGAAGTATACTGACAGTTGAAAATGGGTCGCAACATCGCTTATTTACTAATGTCCAACAAAGAATTCTGCTGTTTGAGAAAAAAAGGAAAATTCTCTGTTTCAAACCTCCCTCCCCCTCCAGCACACACAATCATCAATTGAATTTTCCTCTTGTTTTCTATTTCCCCTTCCTCGTCGCTAACTTCTCTGTCCTCTTCTTCTTTTTTTATTTTTCCACTTCTTTCTCATCACATTACATGTCTGTGTATTTACTTTTTTTGTGTAAGGTAACTAATCAACAAAGAGTTTTCCCTAATTGTTCAAGTTTTTCCCACTTTGTTCATATTTCTCTTATTTACCCTACTGCTCTTCTTGGTCTTCCACTTCTCCTTCTTCTTCTTCTTCTTCTTCTTCTTCTTCTTCTTCTTCTTCTTCTTCCCACCATCAACTGGTTGTTATAACAATCTCGTTAACAATAATTAACTAGTCAAAAATGATACTCTTGAAATATTTCAATCTCTACTACTTCTCCTTCTTCTTCTTCTTCTTCTTCTTCTTCTTCTTCTTCTTCTTTTTCTTCTTTCTTCTTCTTCTTTTCTTCTTCTTCTTCTTCTTCTTCGTCTTCTTCTTCTTCTTCCCACCATCAACTGGTTGTTATAACAATCTCGTTAACAATAATTAACTAGTCAAAAATGATACTCTTGAAATATTTCAATCTCTACTACAGTTGATTCCTGCAAACGAGTTCTTCGGTGTGATTTAACCAAAATCTGTAGTGTGGAGTAAGAAAGAAAATGAAAAAGAAAAAATCTAGAGTGATTGTGAGAAGATAAATGTAAAAAGAACAAGAAAACTTGAGAAGAGGAAAAGCAGCGACCAAGAACAATGGAAAGAACAATATCGGAAACATCCTTTCTTGGTGATGGGGCCTCGTTAATTTTTATCATTACAAGTCTACAATCGTTTCTCCTTTCTCTATTTTCTTCTTTAGAAGGGAGAAGGTTATGAATGAGAGTGGGGGGGAGAGGACGTTTACATCCCTTATGTTCTCACTCGTGGGCGGTTATAACATTTTCCTCCACACTTCATACTGTCAGCTTCCCTTATATGAAACATCATCTTCTCCCATCCAACCAACGCTGACCGTTCACAGTGAATCTTTCAAGAATAAATCTCCAGATCTCTCTACTTTTTCCCCACTGAATATCGCAGCTCTGTCTCTTTAGAAAACGCCTACCGCACACAATTTGCAGGGAAATTTATGTTTGTCCCTGATATTTCTGTGGGGTTGGTAGCTGTGTAGAACAACTCAAACATTATGCTATTATGGGGTTGTAAAGGGAGGTGGCAAGAATTTTCTGGTTTTTGTTTTGGACGTTTTTTCTCTCCAATCTCACGCTCGGTTGAGAGATGCTGTTCTGAATGCTGAGCGGAGAATGCGGCTGGTAAACAAATGCTGCGAATTTGTGTGTGAGAGAGAAATGGAGGTGGAGGAGAAAAAGAAGAAAGAGGTGGTGGAAGAGAAAGAGGAGGCGGATGAGGCGGAGGAGAAGAAGGAGGATGAAGATGAGGAGAAGGATAATGAGGTGAAGGAGGATAAGGTGGAGGAGAAGGTTGAGGAAAAAGAAAATTGGGATAAGAACGTGTTAGGAAATAGGGACTGGGTAGAATAATATATATTTTATATCTCATACTTCTGATTGGAGTTGTAACAAGGCTAGAATAGTATCTTACGTCACATGGACGGGAAGGGGCCTTTTGCAGCCGAAAATGATGTTACTAGTCGAGGCGTTAGCCGAGACTGGAATTTCATTCGCGCACTGCAAAAGATATTCACGTCCAAGTAACGTACACTTTTTCTTGTCATAATGATCAGAAGAAAAATAACTTAATTGAGAAATAGAAAACATTACGTGCTTGTGTTGAATTTACTACTATCCTATAAACATAACCTAGTTTACAAGTTCAGAATTTTGTGGAAATTGACAAAACCAATCTCTTTTCCAAACATCTCTTTTTCCAGTTATTGAATAATATTCAAAGCCAATTCAAATAACAGAACCAGGTTCAGCTGAAGATGTAGCAGGTGTTGTCGTGTAACTTGGTTCTCCAATTTGAATTGATATTTAATCAAATCAAATCAAATCAAATAAAATTTCATTTATTCAAGTAGTTGCATATAAAAGACAAGCTTCACAACATTGAATCGTCACAATCAATAAAAAAAAACACAGAAAAATACAATTAGTGCAAAGAGGAGACGTCAAAGAAAAACACTGTCCTAAAGAACAACCACTTTAACAAATAAAGTGGTAAAGACATCATAAACTATTATCATAGAGAAACAATAGCATACGTTTTCGCTATTGTTTCTCTTTGCTATTATCGTCTTATCCTCAAATTATTCTTCCACGGTAGATCATTCTCAATGATTCAATAAAGCCTCAGATAAAATAACATCAGTTATTTGCTACCGATAGAATATAGTTGAGCTTCATTTTTCAACGACGTACTTCACTGAAAATTCTATACAAACCCAAAAATTATCGAGACAAAATTCCACTCAACCTCTCAACAATCTTGTTCTCAATAATCTTAATTAACCTCTCATGAACCCTTCAAACCACATCAATCAATTCTGTAACATTATTAAATTCCGTGAATCTCGCCAATAAAACCTGTTCAACTACAGTCTGCTTCACAATTCATTTCAGATGAAAAGCATTGATACCATGGGAAGTATTGAGGGGAAACTGCTGACAGTTTATAGTGAATCTCACTACAGATTCCCTGAATTAATTTGATTTATTGGGGTATTTCAATAACGCTCAACCTTGGTTCGTATGTTGTAGATTTCCGGAATGATAGCCATTGTTCGAGAATTTGATTGGCCCTAAAATTTTGGCACATTCTCCCAAATAAATTATTGATTATAACAATATCATTAAATATAAAACCTCTTCTACTTGCTAAGATCAATCTTGAAATTTGACAGCAGTGGACTCAACTTCACTTTTATCATAGAGAAACGATAGCATAAGTAGATATCCCATGGTATAGGGCGTTTATGTCGCAACTTTTACTGTTATCCCAAGCCGATAGTTCATGTAGTTCTTTCCTATGCAGCTGTGTGACGCTGGTAGTCTCTCAAATTGTGCCGTTCATAAACTATAACCCAAAAAAACAGTAAAAATTGGCAATAATCGACAGTAATCGGCTTGAGATAACAGTAAAAATTGCGACATAAATTCCCTATACCATGGGATATCTACTTACGCTATTGTTTCTCTATGCTTTTATCTTGTATCCTTTTGTATTCTCCTATCTTGTTGTCTTTTTTTCTTCAGGGCTTCTTTTCAATAAGAATAAAAATATAAATCTGAGTACCGTTTCCAAATTATTTCGTCACGACATGTTTCGGCTACTAATGCCATTATTTATGCCATTATGTCGTTCCATTATGATGTGGCCATTTGATACTAATGCCATTATGATGTGGTTCTATCTCCTATCTTGACTTGAAACACTGAGTGCTGGTTTTTATAGACCTTGGTTTGTCAAGTTCTGTTATTCGAGAGCTCAGGCCCGGTTGCACAAAAGCCGGTTAAAGTTCAACCGTGATTAATATTCCACAAGTACCAATCAGAGAAGCCGTCTTTTCAAAAACGCCTTCTCTGATTGGCTCTCGTGGAATCAATCTCGGTTAAAATTTAACTCGGGTAAAATTTTCCTTGTTTCTTTCTCTCAATTTTCAATTTCTTTGTAGAGTGATTATTGTTTTTTTTTTATTGGGGAGCAACTTTTGGGATTTTCCCGTATGCTCCAACATCGTTGTTAATTAATAAATAGATGAAATGGCGATTTTGCAATGCATCACGGAATCCTGTCATGGCCTGCATTTATAGACCTTGGACAGATAAGATGAAATAGCAAAGTCAAAGGTCGTGAATACTCCCTATGTATGCATTATTAGCCAAGCTCTGAACATAGTTCTAATCGGCTTTTAAATTTAAACATCCCACTCAATTATTGTTTTGTAATATAAGAAATCACATTTCAGTTTGAAACCAAATCTCTGATTGGCTTAGTCTATATTGATGGAACTGAAACGGAAATTCCCCTTACACACAGATGGATCGTCTAGTTGAGTGACTCCAAAATATGTTGTATATAGGGCGTATATATGGGTAGAGAAAATGAGCAAATACTTTTTTGATGAAGAAGCGCTGTTGATATTTCATGATCCTGTATCATGTTTTTGGTAACTAAATGAGAATTTCCTGAATTACTCACTTAGAATTTGAATAGGTTCTAACCTATTCCTGATCAGATTACCCAACACGTGAAACCATCATATGATATCGGCATGGGTTCATGTACAGTATCACATGAACCTATCACCTCAAGTTAACATAATAGTCTATCTCACTCAACTCTCTACCAATACATCATTATGTTCAATTGTAACTAGAAACTTATTGGAGCAAACTCCTCCAATAGCATTCCCGTTGATATCATTGCCTACAACTTGATTAGAGCCAAGCTTCACTTCAAGACTAGTTAGCAATATGGTCTTCCTCACGTGATACCCCCTCCCATACATACATGTTGTTCAATTGTAACTAGAAACTTATTGGGCTATCTCTTCTCAAATTGATAGTCTACCTAATGATAACCTTAATCAATCAATACATTCACCTGAACCCTATCTCAATCCATACATATTTGATGTTTAATTATTGTAACTAGAAACTTATTGGAGCTAACTTCTCAAATTGATAGTATACCTAATGATACCTTGATCAATCAATACCTTCACCTGAACACTATATATCACCTCAATCTATCTCAACTAAATCAACAACACTACCTCAACCAAACGTTCAAATTGATGTAACCAGAAACTTATCAATTGATTGGAGCATCAATTTCAATGAGCAGGGACACCAATTGCACATGATATCGTCACCTCATGAGCAATCAACATTATTGGATGCTTCAATATGTGTGTTGAAATTGGTGATTGGACTTCAATTGGTGTTCAAGCTCATGAATCAATATCAGTAATTAAATTTCCAGCATGAGGACACGAATTACATATGTTGATGAGTATTGGCATAGAGAAACAATAGCGTAAGTGCTATCGTTTGCTATTGTTTCTACTGAGAAATTTTACAACAATATCATTATTTTATCTTGATTCTGAACTACATTTTGTATATATTTGATAATGAGTTACAATTATTTTATGATTGTATATATTTAATAATATCGATATGGTATTGGCATGCTGTGGTATTATGATTGGTTAAACATCACAGGGAATGTATACTTGGAATTGGAAGGTGGAATTCAAGGAAAAGAGAAACAACAAGAGAACCTTCCATTGGAGAAGAGAATTGGGTGAAACTTGTGGTGGAAGGATGAAATTAGAATTTATTTATTTATTTATTCAACCATTCAGAATTATACAACTTATAGAAAAGTACCACAGGCTAACTTACGCCCAAAACTGTTCCAATTCTAATTTATACAATTGAGTGGGAGGTGAACGAGAGGACATGAAGAGGTTGGCAGTGAGCAAGAAAACAGAGAGAGAGACACCGAGGGAGGGAGAGAGATGGAGAACAATGAAGGAGTAGATAGGATTGGTTTAGAGGTACTTATGACCTCTGGCGACTGAGATAGCCACACCTCTAAGCTGCAGGATTATTGGATTTGTGTTATCAGTAGGTGACAGTAATACTCCACTCAATGGTCATCCAATTAGATATTATAATCTATCATGAATTCTATGAGATCTTGATATCAGAAAAATGATTGCAAATGAATTAGGACATAGCCACCTCTAATACAAGGCTCCGGCCTACGATATTGCAACGTCGCAGCAGAGAAAACTTTTATAATTATTCTTCTATAAGGAAAACTTCTTTTATTTGTATTCTGTGGTCGCAGCTTAAGCCTAGAATCTAATACATGATTGGTGAAAAAGATTTAAAAAAATACCAGCTGATTTTTTTCACCAATCATGTATTAGATTCTAGGCCTACGCTGCGACGTTGCAATATCGTAGGCCGGGGCCTTGTATTAGAAGTGGCTATTATTAGGATGAATAATTTTCATAGACCCACGTCGTTTGTGTAGAGATTTTGATGTTATAACTTTCAAATGTACGATGTTGGTAAGCATCAACAAAAAAATGTAATGCAATGTTTATGGACATAATTTGTAAAGAATAACTATTTGAATCCTTTATAATAATTGTTATATTTTTCGGTTAGTTGAAAACGATAATCATTAAAATTTGCTTTTCAAGGCCCTGAATATAACAGGAAATATAGATGTAAGTAACCTTTTTAAAATTATTTAGTCACAACATGTTTTATTCTAACAATCACTTGATATACTATATATATATAAAAGCGAAATGGCACTCACTCACTGACTGACTGACTGACTCACTCACTCACTCACTCGCATAACTAAAAATCTACTGGACCAAAACGTTCAAATTTGGTAGGTATGTTCAGTTGGCCCTTTAGAGGCGCACTAAGAAATCTTTGGCAATATTTTAACTCTAAGGGTTGTTTTTAAGGGTTTAAAGTTCGTCTTTTGGCATGTATATTCTTCTTCTCCCATCTCTTCATTATAATTGAAATTTCCATATCATATGTTACTATAGAACTATAATCTAGATAGAGTACCTCTTCGAAACAGTTGTTAACTGGCAACTAAATTAATAATTTTGTCAGGTTGGCATTAAGTTGAGTTGACTTTGTTAGGTTGGTACCAAGTTGAAGATTTAAATGCATTTATCGCGGAAAAATTAATTGGGCACTGCTACTTCAATCCTGGGAATATTATATTACAAGCCGTCAGGCTCGCTTCGCTCGCCATATCCGTTTAGTCAGACGTTTAGTCTGGACCCCCGACTGGATTGTCCTAACATATAATAAAAATGCTCAAATGAAAAATGCAGGCGAGCGAAGCGAGCCTGCTGATCTTCTTCATGGACGATCCAGTCGGGGGTCCAGGGAGCGGAGCCCCCTGGCTAGACGGATATGGCGAGCGAAGCAAGCCTGTCGGCTAGTGGCATAATATAGCCAACACATGTTGTGACTAAATGGTTCTAAAAAAGGTACTTGGATTTCTATTTCTATTCATATTCAAGAGTAGCCCTAAAGAAAAAAAGGATAAAATATACTCTTACTAGCCGTCAGACTCGCTTCGCTCGCCATATCCGTCTAGCCAGGGGGCTGCGCCCCCTGGACCCCCGACTTGATCGTCCAAGAATGAGATCAGCAGGCTCGCTCCGCTCGCCTGCATTTTTCATTTGAGCATTTTTATCATATTATGTTAGGACGATCCAGTCGGGGATCCAGACTAAACGAATATGGCGAGCGAAGCGAGTTAAATTATTAGTTAAAAATTATTAATTTAGTTACCAGTTAACAACTGTTTCAAAGAGGTACTCTCTCTAGATTATAGTTCTATATTAACATATGGTATGGACATTTTCCAATTATAATTAAGAGAATAAGAAGAATATACATGCTAAAAGACGAACTTTAAACCCTTAAAAACCACCCTTAGTGTTGAAATATTGCCAAAAGATTTTTAGTGCGCCTCTAAAGGGCCAACTGAACATAGCTACCAAATATGAACGTTTTTGGTCCGGTAGATTTTTAGTACTGCGAGTGAGTGAGTGAGTCAGTCTGTCAGTCAGTGAGTGAGTGCCATTTCGCTTTTATATATATATTGTGATGAATCGTTTTAAATAAACCTCATGAGAAGGAGAGAACTAGCCAGAAAATTGTGATTACCTTTTTAAAATGAAAGAATTTGCTAAAGGAATAGTTAGCGACCGAGCGATAAAGCTTCCTTATCAGTAACTGTATATCAGATAAGAGTACCGTTCTGTACTGCATATTTTCTAAAGAATTATTTCATAAAATTATAATTATTCTGCAAATAAAGCACGAACCATTTATGAATTACTCATTGAATTTTGAGGTTACACTTTGTTTACTATTGATCAGATGTTTTTGAAGCAGCTCAAACACAGCTGACTGATTCAACATATTGTAAAATGTCATGCCAGAATTCATGCAAGCTATAATATTATTTCTAAAAAAGTAAAAACTATCAATAAAGGACCAAGAATTTCGAATAAAAAAATAAAATGTACGTATTATTGTTGAAATTATTTATTACTTAAGAAATTATATTATAATGTCAAGTATTATTGTAACTAACTAGGTCATAGCATGAACATTATATTATTGATAAAAACAGCAGAATTAATTATAACAGTCTCAGACATAATATGAATTGTATAAGAATATTAAATTATTAATTATTGTTTCAACTGAACCACATGGTGATTGAATCTCTTTGGCAAGTCTAAGCCAATCATAGTGCATTGAAATAGCACCAAAAAGGTGATCGTTTGAAAACAACATAATATGTTAATCTGTTATCAGACAACAAACCTGCCCTATCATATATGCTAGCACATGTACATTGTATAAGAGGAACTATGTCTAGGAGATTAAGCAGTTTTAAGAATTAGACAAATTGAGTTATTATTGTAATTAAAGGAATTATGTATTGCTTGCCACTGATGTCACGTCTACGTCATAATCGTTCTACCAATGGCAAATTTTCATGCAAATTTATTACACCGAGATTTTCAGAAAAAAGATTCTAGCCAAGAAGCTGAGAAAAAGACCTCACTTCCCTTTTGAAATCCTCACCGTTCAGACCTCGTTAAAGTTACCAAGACCTAATTGTAAAATTTTCGTTCGATTTTATATGTTTTATTTGTGAGCCAATATTTTAGGCTATTCTATTTGTTATTCATAAGTCTATTTTCATCAATCGATAAATCAAAAGTTTAAAGTTAAATTATCCCTGAATTAATTTGGGAAGGAAATATTAAATTTAAATTCCACACGTGCTGAGACCGAAGCCTGGACCCGCTGCCGATCAAACGATTTTTGATCTAAAGAAGAAAACCACGACCGCCAAGGAGTTTCACTTGAGTTTTAAAATTTAAAGGGGCCCCAATTTACGCTTCGAAAAATATTACAGTGCAGAAAATATAAATTTTTTCTTCGTTAAATTATTGGCCACGCCGACAAGCGCTTATTAGTCATTAAGAGCCTAGAATTTATTCAATATAGAATTTATAAGAACTTGTAGTTGATTGACTATCCTCCGCTGCCAGAACCACGACCCCGAGCAAATTTTTAAAATATTTTATAATTTATTTTCACCATTTTTTCACAAACTGTTAAATTTTATCAATTGTAAAATTCTGTCGAATCATGCATGGTGTCATGCAAGCACAAGAAAATTTCTAACTCTTTTGTTAATGCTAAATTATTATCAATCTGTAAATCAAATTCTGAATCTGCACTGTGTGATCATATATTTTATTATAATATATTTCAATTTTGTTAATTCGTCTTCTGAGTTCGATTATTTCTCAAGCCTGTCAATTATTGTGTCTGATACGTTCTATATTATCAAGAACCGATCGAATACGATCATTGAAATAATTGAAGTAAGCTGGATATTGGAACAGGTCTCAGTGGATGTAGTGAGTGGGGTCGGATCTAGATATTTATTCTCTGTCCTTACCTGCTCATATATCAGCTTTTATCTGTTACCAACCTCGACTTAGGAGCGAATACATCAACCGTACAGCAGATGCAACCGGAGATCATATAATTTCCTACAATAGAGCTTAAAACCCGACAAGACTCTGTTCTCGAAATATATTCCGAACGATATCTGGTCCTTGTACCCTATCTTAATCTTCGGAATTTATTAGAGACGCAGTTCCGTAAATTATCTACATCGGGATTTTTGCTCGACCTGTATGATTTTGTGTGTTGTTTCATCACAGGTAATAGTTTTAAGATTTCAGTATTCAGTGTTTAGCGACCGCTACACTACTTATAAAAGTTGCATCACCATATAATCTGTCACAAGAAGAATCAAGGGTGAACGAGTGTTTAGGCCTCCTGCGATTCCGACAATAGTATTGAGTCTTGTAGTGAACCAATCAGTCTGGTGTACACTTAGCGTCCACACACGCAGTTACGAAATTTATAACCTCAACACCGTTGATTCAGTGCAAGATTCACTCTACGTATGTGAGGCGTGTGAAAAAACCGCTTTACACAATTTGCCGACCCAACGTGAAGCATTTAAATACAGCACTACATGATTTGGCCAGTAACGTGGGACTATTTACATTCCACATCTGATTCTTTATATGTGTATCGACTTATCCTTGGAGGTGAGAGTGACTCCCCCAGGAAAAGCCTTACAATATATAGATGTTACTATTCACTACGTACTATATACCGTCATCCACTGTACCATCCATTCAAAAACTGGAAGTTTAATTCATAAAACAAGTATCATTCGTTTCAATGGAATGTTTGAACATTTTAGAAAGTATGGAGAAAGTGATATGGAATGTGAAGATGCTACTACCATGGTGATATTCTCTGTTAAACTGGACAGAGCTCATGGTGGAGAACCTCTCCAATGATTAATTATCACTCTAACCGCTGGGGCACACTAGTTCATGCAAGTTCACTAACATCCTTTTCATGCAAGTTCACTAACATCCTGTTCATGCAAGTTCACTAACATCCTGCTCATGCAAGTTCACTAACATCCTGTTCATGCAAGTTCACTAACATCCTGTTCATGCAAGATCACTAACATCCTGTTCATGCAAGATCACTAACATCCTGTTCATGCATGTTCACTAACATCCTGTTCATGCAAGTTCACTAACATCCTGTACATGCAAGTTCACTAACATCCTGTTCATGCAAGTTCACTAACATCCTTTTTATGCAAGTTCACTAACATCCTTTTCATGCAAGTTCACTAACATCCTTTTCATGCAAGTTCACTAACATCCTGTTCATGCAAGTTCACTAACATCCTGTTCATGCAAGTTCACTAACATCCTGTTCATGCTTTGCACCCGGTCTATGCTTGTCAACCAACATCCTGTGAACACGGAGCATTGGGATCATTATGTGACCAAGTACCATCGTCACCATGGTGATAAATTGTTAATAAGTGTGGTCAAACTTCATCATCATAGGAAGCTGTTCCAGAGAGCGCTGTTGAATTTTTCAACAATGGTCTAGTCCGGCATAGGTCCCACTCATCCGGACAAACTTTGATAGGAGCCCCTCCCCTCATGTTGCCACCCTGTTGCCCCCTGTGCCTCTGTTGCCCCCTGTTGCCCCTTGTTGCCCCCTGTTGCTTCCCTGTTTACTGCACTTCCGGTAATCAATAAGCAAGCACTGTTCTGTTCCTATATCACGGGCTGATTGCTTCTCAACTCCCAAATTGCTCATTTTCTCTCCTCTCTTTGTTCTATGTCATCACTCTCTCTCGTACGTTTTCTCCGCTCCCTTTCATTCGTTCTCTTTTCTTTCTCTCCTTCGTTTCCCCCCTCTTTTATCTGGTTTTCTTCTCCCTTCCACCTCACCTTTATTATTTTGAATATTCATTCCGAAGAATCGACATTGATATGTCCAAAGCTCCGCCAATTTATGTAGATGCATAACAATATTATCTATAGTTATTCCAAATTGATTTTTTTATCATGTACAGTTCAATAATTATTTTCTTGGTCTATATTATTTAGATTCATCTATGATAATTTTGCTGTATTGTAAGCTATTATATTATATAAGTGTATAAGCCAGTATATATTGTAATCTACATAAATAAAGTACTCAATCAATCAACCTTTTGTTTCCTATAGTGAGGTCCACGTTATAATGACAGTATTTGATCAATTTTGGTTTTGCTATCCTTGTCTATCATTCGACATAACTGGTGGTACTATCCTTTTCTAGGTCCACAACGATGCCAATTATGTTTTTGACAGTGTACAAATATAATTAATTAATGCAGAGAATCGGCATCGCTATTCTTCTATCTTTATCCACTGCCATTATAACGTGGACCTCACTATACCACCTTCCTACTTTCTTCTTATAGTTCATATATGTTTTTTTTCTTATCATTTTCTGCAATCTCTTCCCCTTGTTGAAACCCAGTCATTTTTTTGCTGAGAGTGATGTTCACATGAATCCAGGCTTGTGCGTGGGTAAAAAAGCGGATGATGATGAGAGATGAGTAGGCCATCAGCTTCAGGTGGGATCCGAACCATCGAGGAGCTATATTTACGCTCGAAATGATTAAGCTTCAAGCTTCGTTTATTCTTGTATTGTATTCTCTCCTGTTTTGGATTCTTGTTTTATTCTGCTTGTTCTCTTTCATTGTTATTCTCTCTTGGTTTGTGTCCTCTTCCCTCCTTCAGTGTCTGTTCTCTTTGTTTTCTTTCTCATTCTCTGGACTTTCCTCTTTAATCTTGTTTTCTTCTCCCTTCCACCTCACCTTTATTATTTTGAATATTCATTCCGAAGAATGGACATTGATATGTCCAAAGCTCCGCCAATTTATGTAGATGCATAACAATATTATCTATAGTTATTCCAAATTGATTATTTATCATGTACAGTTCAATAATTATTTTCTTAGTCTATATTATGTAGATTCATCTATGATAATTTTGCTGTATTGTAAGCTATCGTATGCTATATGTCCAAAGCTCCGCCAATTTATGTAGATGCATAACAATATCATCTATAGTTATTCCAAATTGATTTTTTAATCATGTACAGTTCAATAATTATTTTCTTGGTCTATATTATGTAGATTCATCTATGATAATTTTGCTGTATTGTAAGCTATTATATATAAGTGTATAAGCCAGTATATATTGTAATCTACATAATAAAGTACTCAATCAATCAACCTTTTGTTTCCTATAGTGTGGTCCACGTTATAATGACAGTATTTGATCAATTTTGGTTTTGCTATCCTTGTCTATCATTCGACATAACTGGTGGTACTATCCTTTTCTAGATCCATAACGATGTCAATTATGTTTTTGACAGTGTACAAATATAATTAATTAATGCAGAGAATCGGCATCGCTATTCTTCTATCTTTATCCACTGCCATTATAACGTGGACCTCACTATACCACCTTCCTACTTTCTTCTTATAGTTCATATATGTTTTTTTTCTTATCATTTTCTGCAATCTCTTCCCCTTGTTGAAACCCAGTCATTTTTTTGCTGAGAGTGATGTTCACATGAATCCAGGCTTGTGCGTGGGTAAAAAAGCGGATGATGATGAGAGATGAGTAGGCCATCAGCTTCAGGTGGGATCCGAACCATCGAGGAGCTATATTTACGCTCGAAATGATTAAGCTTCAAGCTTCGTTTATTCTTGTATTGTATTCTCTCCTGTTTTGGATTCTTGTTTTATTCTGCTTGTTCTCTTTCATTGTTATTCTCTCTTGGTTTGTGTCCTCTTCCCTCCTTCAGTGTCTGTTCTCTTTGTTTTCTTTCTCATTCTCTGGACTTTCCTCTTTAATCTTGCTCCTCTTCTCGTTCAGCCTCTCCATCTCCTCGTCCTTCTGCCACTCCTTTCTCCCCCTCTTCCTCGTACCAGGACAAGTATCCTTCATCTTCTTCTTTTTCTTCTTCTTCTTCTTCTTCTTCTCCTTCTTCATCGTATTCGCCTTCTTCAGTTCCTGCTTCATCCTTCTTCTACTTCTGATGTCTCCTTCTCCTTTATCTCCTTCTTCTTCTTCTACTACTTCTTCTTCTTCTTCTCTTTTTTCTTCCAATCCTTTTACTTCTTCTTCTTCTCTCTCTACGTCTCCCTTACACCCTACCAGCCATAGGCCATGGTATCCATTGTAGAATATAGTGAAAAGTTGTAAGTTGTGAGTGATTGGGGGGGGGGTCTGCTTGCGCCCACCAACTTTGCACTCGACTGGAGCGTACAGGAAACACTAATCGACAAGAGTAAAGAGTAGCCTCCCTCCAACAGTCCTTGCCAATGAAATTGAGAGTCAGCTCTCAGCTGTGGTTTGCTGCCTTTGATCTGCCCAATTATTGGCCTTTTCTACCTTCAAGCTATCAACCCCGATTATTACACTCATTCTACAGAGTATTTGGATGTAATAGCCCCATAATGCCTGACTCTCTATATAATATCACTCTCCACCTTTCTATAGTTTTCTATAAAGAGTGAGTCATATGTATGCGAACCCTTCAATAAGTTGGAAACTGTTGTAGATATTACTGTAACTTCCAGGATAAGTTATTGGTCAATTCTCTACCTTTTGACGTACAACTGAATTTCACCCCTTATAAGGGGGGATTTAGGAGTTGTAACTCGAATATTTTAAATGTAAACACCCATTGTGTGATACATCATTTGAAAAGCTTTTTCTAAACAAGAAAGATGGTATCGATAAAAATATTCTATGATACTTGTATCCGAAATGGCGGCTGATTGAAGTTTTAGTTTTTAAAAAATTGAGGGCTTGTAGCTCAAATATTTTGAATGTAAACACCCATTGCGTGATACATCATTTCAAATGCCTTTTCAAAACGAGAAAAGATTACATCAATTATGATGTTTTATGATACTTTTATAAAAAATGATGGCGGCTGATTGAACTTTATCAATTATTTTTCCCTTTTCCTTTTTGTGTAGTTGAGAAGTTAATATTGTGGTAATTATCATATTAAATGAAAAAGACTGAGAAATTGTCAAAAAACCACTGATTTATTGATAATTAGAAAGACCGGTTTCAGTTATTACACCATTGTCAATCTCTGTTAAACCATTTATCAGTTATTATTTCTTCAAAAACTAAAACTTCAATCAGCCGCCATTTTGGATACAAGTATCATAGAAAATTTTAATTAATGTTATTATCCTTGTTTTAAAAAGACCTTCCAAATGATGTACCACACAATGGGTGTTTACATTTAAAATGTTCGAGTTACAACCTCTAAATGAGGTCTACGTCAAAAGGTAGAGAATTTGACCAATAGCTTATCCTGGAAGTTACAGTATTATATCTACAACATTCTCCAATTTATTGAAGGGCTCCCATACATATGACACTCTGTATATGAAGACAATTGGAATCTGAAGAGTAAGCCATAGTTAATAATATTTAAACCTCTGTTGTCTAATACTACTACAATCCGTCAGCCCGTCACTATGTATATTTGTACCTTTGTTAAATGAATCTTTTTTTCAAAAACCATGTTGCGCTGTTCGTTATCTCATCTTATGATATACTAGCAGGTAACTCGTGCTCCACAAGTATCCAATAAAAAACTTGATAATCTTGACAATCTTGAAGAGTTTGAAATAGATCTATAACCATCCTCTGTAAAGTGATTCCCTCTTATTGCCAATTATGGAATGTTATACCCAAATATAATAGTTATTTGTGCAACTAGTGCGCAAAGTGACAGTTTGCTGCACCGAAAGAAACGTTTACGCCCGAGCCGTAGGCGAGGGCGGAATGGTTTCTTGAGTGCAGCAGAGGAACTTTGCGCACGTATTTCACATTAAGTTTTTCCTACAGTTACCATTGAATATGAAAAGTGGGTAATTATGGGTAAAATTGCCTGAAATGCATCAAATGTTTTTCTGTGTAATTTTATTATTGATATAAACCTTAATCCTAAAAATCCTAAAGTCCTCGTTGTCCTTGGTTATAATATATAATGAATAATAATTAGCGCGTTGTGCTTGGTTGCACCTCTGCTCACTATAGCAGCCACAGCAGTCACTGTTACCAACTTCATTTCGATTTTGCTGCACTGTTGCTCCATATAACCTACTAAGTATTTTGCGTTGCCATGTTGCAAATCTGGAGTGCAGAAAATTTTTTCCCGCACTAGTGCGGAAAAGTGATTCTTTGCGTTCTGTAATCAGTGCAGCAATGGCCACTTATCAACGTAACTGTAGGAAAAGCATTAAACAATACAACATTCTTATATTTTGCATCCTACTTGAACTAACATCAACTCCATTTCTGTCATTTCCTTCCTCTCTTCTTCTTCATCTCTCTCACACTTCTGTTCCTTCTCTCCCGTCTTCCATTCTATCTATCTCTATCTATCTATCTACTCTATCTTCTTCTTCACCCGCTCTTCTATGGGCAAGCTTCAATGATTACATCGATAAAGTTCCCATCATTCAAAACTCAACTCCACATACGTGATGCACTTAAAATCACGATGTAACTCCTACACTGGTTTTCAGAATTTCAAAACTCAGGTTTTCAGAGAATTCGAGGTAGACTGCTAACGTTCAAAGTTCTGAAATCCAATCAGGAAATCAATCTGAACGCAGAGTTCAGAACACTGAATAAAGCTGAACTTAGAAAATACATTGAATATATTTGAACTCAAAATAAACATGATCACATGGTATATTTGAACTTAAAGTATACATAGAACCTGCACCCCTGTTCTGTGAACTCCCCTGAGTCCAAAAAAGTGGTATTTTGGTATTGGTCTGTGTGTGTGTGTGTGTGTGTGTGTGTGTGTGTGTGTGTGTACACGATATCTCATCTCTCAATTAACGGATTGACTTGAAATTTGGAAAGTCCTTACAATATAAGGATCCGACACGAACAGTTTCGATCAAATGCGATTCAAGATGGCGGCTAAAATGGCAAAAATGTTGTCATAAACAGGGTTTTTAGCGATTTTCTCGAAAACGGCTCCAACGATTTCGATTAAAGTTATACCTAAAATAGGATAAGCTCTATCAACTGCCACAAGTCCCATATCTGTAAAAATTTCAGGAGCTCCGCCCCATCTATGCAAAGTTTGATTTTAGATTCTCAATTATCAGGCTTTAGATACTATTTAAACAAAACATTTCAAGTGGAGAGATTCAGCATAAAAATCTCTAGAATTAATGTTCAGTGACATTTTCACCTAAAATTAAAAATAAGCTTGAAATTCGAGAAAATGTGTTTATCCAATAAGGCAAACTGTTAGCAACTGTTGATTCTATTAAATCATTCACTACGAAGAGATAGCAGAACTCGTGTGTCTCCAGCGTTATTGCCCTGTCACCAGCTGGCTCAGATCTTTGTTTATAAATAGACTTGAGATATGTGGGAGCACTAGCGTCAGGTGATCAATTTTCATAACGGCAAGGAAAGTTGTGTGAGCGCGCCACACCAGATTTTTTGCGTAGTAACTAGATAGCAGGGGATAGAGAAACTTCAGATAGCACTTCACTTTTTTGAAGTTAGTTCTCTTTTCACCATCTATTATTATGAAGAAATCCAATATAGCTTATATTGTTACATAGTTTATTCAGTTTCATGCATATCCTTAAACGCATCTTGTAGAGAGTACCCCCCAAAGTTTCACAGTTATGATGAACGGGCGTATTTCCACCATGGACAGAAGGGACACATCCCCCTAATATTTGGAAACAATAGTTTCATCCCCCCCCCAAAACAATGTAAGTTTGAAAACTCAAGCAAAAATTATGCAAATTTGTAAAAATTGTTAATCAAGTTAAACTAAGCCTATAAAGTTGGTTGAGATAGTGCTTTTTGGGAGCCAACATTCAAGAATTCTAGCTTGTTATCTAATAATGAGTAGGCCTTCTGCAAAATCACTATTTTTTGGATACAAAACAGCAGTCATTAGGTAATGTCAGAGGCCCTGAAATTGATCAGTTGCGACCTGAAAACTCTGACACCAGACCTGAGCCAGCCAGGTCACTCGATATTATTATTATTATTATTACTATTTTTTTAAACAATTTGATGACTAATAAAATTCTACTCCATTCTATTCTATTTTTTAATTAATCAAAAAACAATTGGCCTTTGACATTTTCAAGGGAAATCGGAATAGTAAGTGGCCTACTGATCACAAAAAAAAATTGAATGGAATGTTTGTTTTCAATTGGAAATTGCGTGAAATCGCACCAAATTGAAGGTATATTTTCAAAATTTTCCGGGGGAGGACCCCAGAACCCTCATTTTGTTGGAGGTATTCCATACCCCCCACACCCCCCGTGATTCCATCAAACTTTAGGTGCTTTCTATTTCAATGATCCCCCGAGATTTTTTTCTGGCTATGTCACTGAGTTTTATCCTTATAGATTATATTAGATTGAACATAACTTATCATACACATGATGAACATATGTTTGTCAAGTTCTGTTCAATCTTATAGAATCTATAAAGATTGAGCTATCAACATTATACTTTGAACTGTTATTTGTTCTAGAAATGTTCAAACACCGGATCCTGGAGGAAAATCTGAATGCTTCAAAAATTGAGATTGAATAACTGAATTTAATAACTTTGGTGAAAATCCAGCTTAACTTTGGTGAGTCCTTTTCATTTTGAAAAAAGTTGGATCCAGATATCCATTCCCAACTAAATTCTACACGTGGAGTACTATCGTGGTATATTAAATTCATTCGTTCATATAAACTACAAATATAAATCACGGGGAAGGAACAAACGAAGTAGATGATATGATAGTTGTCACAGAGAAGGAGGAGTCCTTCTACTTTGTGTAGAAGTCGTTATTCTCAACCAATGTCGATATTTTCAACCAATATCGATACTTTCAATCAAAGTCGATATTTTCAACAAATGTCGACTCAAAGTCGAAAACAACAAATCACATGCACATGCAACAAACCAAATACCGTTCAAGAATGACCCAGAAAGGAATTGAAACAGAAGTCACAAAGAATCTGAATCGAGACAAAGAGGCACGTGTATTATTCCCAGATTGGCCAAGGAGTATTGTGCAAGGGGAATAGTTTAGATGTATTTCATATCCAATAAATGCAGAACTGTAGAAACAATATGTTTTATTGCCTGTATTTTATTCAGTTTCTCGCTTGCATAGAAATCATAGCGAAACGGAGTTTCAATCATAATACCACAGTGCAGCCAAGAATAGTATATAGTGTATAGCTATATACTATCCTTGTAGAGCAGCTACTTTTCTTACTGTACTAATATATATAAAATAGTATATATAGTGTGTATAGTATACCTGGTTACTAGGTATATAGAGTTTTGTGTTACTGAAAGGAAATATAAATATAGAAAATATGATATGGATATAATAGTTACCAGGCTATATAGTTGGAAATGTTTGTTACTGAAAGGGTATTATAGATATAGAAAACATTATATAGTTTATAGTTTCATGGTTTCAATGTCCGCTTTGCCATTTCAATGTTATAGTTTCCATTGCGACCCACGTGACAAGCAATTTCTTTTCAATTTTGCAACAGCATGCAACAAAGGACATTGCATGCAATAAGGCATGCACGATTGCCTTTGTTGCATGCAATTTGCTGAAATTTTGACAGGATATACTGTGATTCACTTTGAACTGTCAGCATTAGTTGAACGGGGAGCATTGATGCTGTTTATGAGGAATACTGACAGATTTTAGTGAATCTTAATCTAGCACAGACAGCATGCAATTTGTCGTTTTTGCATGCAATGTGTTGAAATGTAATTTCTGTTGTCACGTGTATGCTTTGTTGTAGAAGGAGTGATGACGTCACAGGTCTGGATACAATGTATTTATATTTTGCGGTCAAGGTGAATGTCGTCGGTTGAGCAGGTTCAAAGGAGGCAGATTTGCATGACTTGCAAATCTATACTATAATAAAGTGAAGTAAGTAATACAGGAAAGAACTGGCTTATACACGTACGGAATAGGAAAATTATGTTTGACACATCATAACGTCTGAACTACTGGACTGATTAACTTGAAATTTTGCATATAGATTCTTAATCAACCGAGGATGGTTATAGGACTATTCTAAATTCAAGATTTCATTACGTCAAGTTTTCAAATAGACCCTTGCGGAGCACGGGTTACCTGCTAGTCTACAATGTTGAATACTATTACATTATCATAGATTACTACAAAATATAGGATATTATATTGAGTAACTTCAAGTTTCTTTATCATTTATTACTTTGATAATATTATCATTACTACGATAATGCTATGACTATGGTTTTGGTACCTACTATTACGATACTAAGGTTGAGTGGTAGAGAGGACTTAAAAGTCCTAACTCCGCCTAATAAAGAATTTTTACTTTCCTTGCCCTATTACCATAAGTAAGGAAAGTATTGCTTTCCGAAAAAATTAAGGTACTCCAATTTCTAAATTTCTATACGTTTCAAGATCCCCTGAGTCCAAAAAAGTGGTTTTTGGGTATTAGTCTGTATGTGTGTGTGTGTGTGTGTGTATGTGTGTGTGTGTGTGTGTATGAGTGTATCTGCGTCTGTGTACACGATATCTCATCTCCCAATTAACGGAATGACTTGAAATTTGAACTTAAGGTCCTTTCACTATAAGGATCCGACACGAACAATTTCGATCAAATGCAATTTAAGATGGCGGCTAAAATGGCGAAAATGTTGTCAAAAACAGGGTTTTTCGTGATTTTCTCGGAAACGGCTCCAACGATTTTGATCAAATTCATACCTAAAATAGTCATCAATAAGCTCTATCAACTGCCACAAGTCCCATATCTGTAAAAATTTCAGGAGCTCCGCCCCATCAATGCAAAGTTCGATTTTAGATTCCCAATTATCAGCCTTCAGATACAATTTAAACAAAAAAATCAGGGAGTAGATTGAGCATGAAAATCTCTACAATTAATGTTCAGTAACATTTTCACCTAAAATTGAAAATAAGCTTTAAATTCGAGAAAATGTGATTATTCAATTGCAAATTATTGTTGATTCTATTAAATCAGTCACTATGAAGAGATAGCAGACCTCATGTGTGTCTCCAGCGTTATTGCCCTCTCACCAGCTGGCTCAAATCTTTGAATAGTAGACTTGAGATGTGCGGGAACACTAGCGTCAGGTGATCAATTTTCATAACGGCAAGGAAAGTTGTGTGAGTGCGCCACACCAGATTTTTTCATTTCATTTCATATTAATGTAGATATTGCATTACTATCACTATTTAGTTGAGTCTATTTTACTAGTTACTTCATATTGAACTACTTCATTCATCGTTGCAGATAATAGAAGACAGAAGTGAAGTGTTGAGTGTACACATTTATTAAGCACAAGTTCATCTCATTGTCTGTCTTTAATATTCAATGCTGGAGACAATAAAGATTTTTGAATGAGATACTCATTGTAATATCTATGATACTCAGTGTATGGGATTCTCAATGAGTAATATCTTACTTCATAAGATATTATGAAGAAAAGACAAATATGAAACTTACATGATATATGTGGTAGCTGGAAGCCTTATGATTCTTATAAAAGAATCATAAAAGAGCCATAAAAAAGATGTTAATAGGAATATGTCTATATAGGAAAGAGGAGTTTCTAATTTGAGGGTATTTTGTTTGATGTTTGTATGCTTGTTTTTGTATTTTTTATTTTTTTGAATGTAGCCTAAATACTTTTATTTACCATGTTTAATCTATGTCGATGCTATGCATTTGTATAAATTTTTTCTGCAATAAAGAAATCTTGAATCTATAAATGGAAAACTACGATGCTCAGAACATTCTAAGTTATAACAGAGTTGACAAGACGACAATTCATTGATAAATAATACTGATAGATAATTTGAGGGTATTCTGTTTGATGTTTATATGCTTCTTTTTGTATTTTTTTTTCTTTGAATGTAGCCTGAATACTTTTATTTACCATGTTTTATCTATGGCGATGCTATGCATTTGTATAAATGTTTTCTGCAATAAAAAAATCTTGAACCTTGAAACTTGATTCTATAAATGAAAAACTGCGATGCTCAGAACATTCTAAGCTATAACAGAGTTGACAAGACGACGGTTCATTGATAAATAATACTGATAGATGAAATATAAATACATTTCAACCATAGGAGTTTCATCTCCTACTCTCTGCACTCTCAGAACCAATCAGAGTACAGAGTTTTGAGAAAATGTTTGAAGTTTCGATTGTACTTAGAATCAATTCCCTTTTAATCCAAGGACCAGTTGATCCCCTGATTGATTATACCGATTATAAAAATTCTTTCAGGGTTGTTTCCTGAAAAATGACCATTTCACTGGACTACATCGCCGATCCACGAAAACAAATAATCATGATGACGTGATCATTTGTCAAGTTTAATTGGTGTGATTAACTGAGAAATAGGAGAGAGAGAGAGGGAGTTTAGGGAAAAGAGAGAGGAAGAAAATAATTGTCATCATGGGACGAAGAGGAAGATTGGTAGGGAGAGTAAGAGAGGAATGAGTGAAAGGAGGAGTAAGAAAGAGAGGAAGAGTCAGAGAGAGTCAAGAGGAAGAGAGAGAGAGACAATGAAAGACAGAGAACAATGAAGGATTAGGTTTGATTGATTGATTGATTGAGTACTTTATTTATGTAGATTACAATATATATTGTCTTATACACTTATATACAATAGCTTACAATACAGCAAAATTATAGATGAATTTATATATGTATATATGTATATATTGTTATGCATCTACATAAATTGGCGGAGCTTTGGACATATCAATGTCCATTCTTTGGAAAGAATATTCAAAATATTCTTCATACTAACTCTCTACCAAAACGCTAATTTAATTTATTAGGCTAAGGATTTATTTATAAATGGAAATATTGAAAAAGTTTTAATCAATATGAATATTTAAGAGAAAAAAAACAGAAAAATAATTAAGTAAATTAATGTTATAGGTAGATAAGATCAAATTATTGATTAATAAAATGGACTAGGCTGAAAGTAGATCAGGGTTATCAACTTTTAGTAATATACAGCAGTATGCAGTGGATAATTGAAATAACATGAGTCTATATAATGAGAGAGAGAGGAATGATTAAAGAACTGAAAAGAATGATTGAGAACAAATTAAAGGAATGAGAGAGAGAGAGTGTGTGTGAAAGGAGGAGAAAGAGTGATGATTGGTATAGAAAAGGAAGAGTAAGAAAGAGAGGAAGAGTCAGAGAGAGAGAGAGAGAGAGAGAAAGAGAGAAAAAGAGGGTGAGAGAGAGAGAGAAACACAGAGCTAGAGCACGTTCGAAATGAAAAATCACCCCATTCAGAAAAAGCAAATTGAAATTAAGTACTTTTTGTCGGCTGGGACCCGAAAAACACTAATGAAAATCCTGATGGAGAAGGAAGTTGTGAAGGAAGAAAACTGAGAGAGAAAATTGTAAGGGAATAAAGAAGGACAGAAGAGGAATAAGGAGGGAAAAGTGGAGAATATTGGCGGAAATTGAAAGAAATAACAAGGAATAATGGAAGAAAAAGTAGTACGTGAGAATAAAATGGTGTAGGGTAGAGGAGGATGAAAGATTATGGGAAGAGAGATGGAAGAAGAGAAGAAAATCGTGGAAATTGCAGTTGGCGTGAGAAAAGTCACGGGGGAAAACTGGAAATACTTGGCAACTACATAGAGGGGGAAAGGGATAAGAATAGGAATCATGTAGACGGAAATCGTATAAACTTTCTGCAATTTAACGGTGGAAGTGAAATTTAAGACGAGGAGGAGATAATGTTTCTTTGAAAGAAGGGGGAGTATGAGAAAACCAGGAGCTGAATGGGTAAACTGAGGAGGAAAAATGAGGAAATAACAAATTGAGAAAATAAGGAGGAGTACGATACATCATCATGTGAATCCAAAGAATTAGAAGAAGAAACAAAGAAGGTTGAAGAAGAAATAGTACATGAATGAATAAAAAAGGAAACGATAAGAAGTGATAGTGAGTGGATTTTTTGGATGGGAAAAATATGTGAATACAAAAATAAAGAGAAATGAAAATAGAAAAAACTGATAGAAGTGAATCCAAAGTAGTACCTAGTTCTCTAGTAGAAGAGGAACCTTAGGTATTACCTAACCTAAATCATAGCCTTATTGTAAATTATGAATAAATATATAAATAATTACCTTATTTCTCCTCTCCCTATCATTTTGATAATGGACTTATTGTATGTTCTTCATGAACAAATAAATTGATATATTATTATTACCTATTGTATAAATAAATAAATAAATAATAATAAATGAAGAGGATACAAGAAAGGTTGGAAGAGAAACAGCACATAAAAAAGTGAAGATAAAGTAAAATAAGGAAAGGAGGGAAGAAGGAGTTAAATAAGGATGAGGCGGCATAAAATGTTGTTGGAAAAAGTCAGTGTGCAAAAGTTTAGTGAAGTTTCGTAAGTTTGCAGCTTTCCTTTGGAGCAATTACAAGTTTATCCATTGATGCACGCGCCACAGTCTGCCTCCAATAATATTTTCCACCAAGTTTTTCCGACAGACCCGATTAATTTTCACTGTTCCGCTATTTCGTCCGTAATGTATTCAGGGGCGGAGCTTTTCCTGTGAGTAGCAATCGCAGTTTTCCGAGTTTTCCAGTTGGGTCTATGATAGGAGTTTCGGAAAGGATTGCAGTTTCCACTGTTGTTGCGTCATTATAGTTTTCCTGGATCCAAAGTTGGTCTGTAATTGTATTTTCTGAATTAATTCAGGAATTTCATTCATGAATGTTTTTTTATTGTGTTCTGGCACAAGATCTTGAACTTATCTAGTAATCATATTGGGAAAATTACTATTATTATCAAGGTGGGTTTATCCAAGGTACTCCCATGTATGTATCAACATCTATCAAGTTCGTCTGTAATTGTATTTTTCCTACAGTTACCTTGAAAAGTGACCATTCCTGCACTGATTACAGAACGCAAAGAGTCACTTTTCCGCTCTAGTGCGCAAAGTATTACTTTGCGTACTCTTAATACTTTGCGTATCATCTTGCAGCCATCCCAATCAGCTGTTGACATTGTTGGCGTGTATTTTGAAGGACAATTTGCTCTATATATTTTTTTCTGATTTTCAAATAAATAAAGATGAGAACTCATTAAATTATACATTTTGAATATTATTAATTATTCATAATTTCAAATAATATTTTTTCATTCTTGAATATTGATTGTAAACGTTTCTTTCGTTGCAGCAAACTGTCACTTTGCGCACTAGTTGCACAAATAACTATTCTGAATTAGTTTGAAAATTCCAATCACGAATTTTTATTATTGTGTTCAGGCACGAGTCTAGAACCTATCTGGTTATCTTATTAGAAAAGTTACTATTATTAAGGTGGGATGTATCAAAGGTACTCATATTTAGAGTTGTTATCTATTAAAATAAATCTACTAGTCTGACCTACTTATAATGTGAAATAGTAAAGTAAGTTTCATTACTAAAATATTACTTACGAAAAATAAACTATATAAATTCCAAACGATGATAGACCCTTAGTAAAAAGGAGAATGAAGGAATACCAATTATTTCCGATTTCATTTGTTCTCATTGGAACACAACTTTAAATATAAGTATCATGGAGTATATGAAAATCATTTCTTTAATACATGAATATTTCCTATTTTAGTGCTAATAATATGAAATATTTCTCCCATATTTGGTTTTGAAACATCTAAATTTGAAAATACACTTTGTGTAAATGATTAAGGACTGGAAATTTTGTGAAGTGAAGAAATAAAAGACAACCCATATCGGACTATGTGTAACCTTATCCAACTTTGGGAGAGGAATAGCACAAGGTTACCATATATTTTCTCTCCCTATCATGTACTTATTCTATGAATGAATAGAGAATAATGAATGAAAAAAAAGAATATCATGTGTCAAAAATATATTTAAGGACTGGACCTTCTTATTATTATTTATTATTCGGACCATATATATCCTTATATACTTATTACACCACCTAGAGGTGTGATATTATTAACAATTTTTTTTTGCTGTCTTCATTCAAATCTAGGCTTGTTTTTTTTTACTTATTTTTTTCTGGGTAATTTATTGTTAAAGATTCATAATCCCATCTTGTGAAAAGCACACTGATTATTGTATAAAATTTACTTTATTGTTTGATACCTCAAAATTGTTATTGTATTATAATAAGTTGACTCAATTAGAGAGCGAGACATCCCTCAACACAGGTTTAGCCTGAAGAGGAATGCACTGTGGTTTTTTCTGTTACATGCCTTATATTATTATCTATGTTCAATCGTTATGCTTAATGTATTTATTTGTTTTACCAATTGTAAAAGTGCAGTGAAATAAACGAATTATTATTAACCGAATTATTATAATAGAAATTTGGGAGAGGAATAGTTTAAGGTTACCTTATTTTTTCTCTCCCTTTTTTTTTGATTATGTACTCATTTTATGAATGGATAAAGAATAATGAATGAGAAAAAGAATATCATGTATCAAAAATGTTCGAATTCATATTGTGCTGAGGGACATGATACAACTTTAACGTAACAATCCCTCACCAAGGGTATTGAAGAATCTATTGAATTATCCTTCATTGTTCAATAATCAATTTTCACAACATTACATCCATCACGTTTCATTTCCAAAACATCGTACCGCAGATCAGTAAATAAAGACAAGCACGAACTCTATTTTGTGTTTACGCTGGTTAAGCAGGTTTTACATTGGTTAAAGAGGTACTATACTGGAATTAATCCGTATTTGATTTGAGGTTTGATAGAGATTCATGTGTCATGTATTGTTGGTATTCATTTGTTGTAACAAGTACAAATCATATTCATGTATAAATTCATGTATTCTGAAATGCTCCAGGTTATCGTACCAATACTTGGAACTGAGTTATTATATTCAATAAGTAGTGCATTGGTGATATCTGAACACATAACTCATTCTATGATCAATAATTGAATGTGTTCAATGTATCATACATGTTACAAATATTTCATACATATGTTATCTTCACTCTTGAATTATTATGTTATTATATATTCATAGAAACTAATCCCTGCTCACAGCATCATAAATCTTAGCAGAGATCATTTTCAGAATAGAATAATTTACAGTGACCTATATAGTTACAGACTATGACGTTATTGTTTGAAAATGGTTTTTTGTTATACTACATACACAGTTATCATTAATAGAACAATATAAAGATCTTGAAGCACCCTCTATTTTTTTTAATTAAAAATAGTTCAACAACTAGCTTCGGTGATCACATCATCGTGAGGTTATAAAATAAAAGGTTATATCAGGTTATATGGTTATTTTATTTCATAGCCTGACGATGGTGTGATCACTGAAACTAGTTGTTAAACTATTTTAAAGTTTTTTTTTTAAAGGGTGCTTCAAGATTTTGATATTGTTTTATTAATTTAAAGAGTAGCCCATGTGAATGAAGACAGTGTTTCCACAGTTATCGTTCAAGTGAGTTTTTTATTGAATTTATATTTATATTGTCAAGTCCATTGCTTTGTACTATAATTATTAGAGTGTACATCGTTTTTTCTAGTTTATCTTGATTGTAATTGTGGGAAAATGATTTTCTTAATTGATTTAAGACTTGACTGTAAGTATAGAGTATAGAATCAAGACTTGATATAATAATAATGATAATTCGTTTATTTCACTGCATTTTTACAATATTGGTAATACAAATACATACCTTAAGCATAATGATTGAACATTACAATTGGTAACACAAATAAGGTTAGGTTAGGTTAGGTTAGGTTAGGTTAGGTTAGGTTAGGTTAGGTCAGGTTAGGTTGAGCTAGGTTAGGTTAGGTTAGGTTAGGTTAGGTTAGGTTGGGTTAGGTTAGGTTGGGTTACATACCTTAAGCATAATGATTGAACATAGATAATAATATTAAGCATGTAACAGAAAAAACCACAGTGCATCCCTCTTTAGGCTAAACCTGTGTTGAGGGATGAAATATACTATGTTGAGGGATGATATAATATACTTAGTATAACTTATCTATTTGATTCATAGTAACTTGCATGGTGATGGTGATATCCTACATTTCAATCATCATGTATTGGAATAATATAGACGTATTTAGAGAGTGGAGTTCAGCAGAATTTCAAGGGAGACTTAAAGGTGAATCAAGGAGTTCTCCACTCCCAAGGTCAAGTTCAAGGTCGTGTCTATTTTCTTTATTCTCTTCCACTCTCTCTCTCGAGTAGGGTTGCGTGGCAGAGAGGACCAGGAGTCCTAACTCCGCCCTAATAGAGGCATATATTAATCAATCATTCAATCTCGCTCTCTTCTCTCATTCGCTCGTTTCAGTATCTTTATTCTCATTCTCACTTTCTTCTTTTTAACTGTTCATATTCATTCTGATTTTTCATTCATGGTTCCCCGCTCCAGAACTCTAAGAAACTATCACTCTCCCCTGAATAGAATGCAGAGAATTTACAATAATTTAACGGGGCAACTAGATGTCTTCTGGTTTTCTCGTGCTAGATTCCGCAAAGTTTTATACGCTAGTATGGTTTAGGTGGATGTCAACAATATCTTTTGGATGCATGGGTGTGGCTGTGCACATGGTTTGGGGCGAGAGTTACGGTATTTTGTTATTATTTATATAAGAAGTTCTGATCATATTTTGATTCAATCGTTGTTTTTTTCAATTTTGCATTTATCAAGTTTTTTTTTCTCTTTTTCAACTAGATTACAAGTTTTTGTACTCATTGTATTTTTTGTCATTTTCTTCTTTTTCCTATACATTAATTTTCCTATTAATATTTTTCTTATTATTATCAATAATATTATAACTATTTTTTCCTTTTTTTTTAATCTCAATATTGTATTGTACAAATATGTAAAGGAGACAGATTTGGGGTGACCCCCGTTGTCTCCATTTATGGATGAATGAATAAATAAATTAATTAATTAATTAATAAATTCTTCTCCTTTACATCAAACTCCTTTCTTCTCCTACTTCATTGCCTGTCATATCCTTTCTCAAGAACGGAAACTAACGGAACTTATCAAATTCTGTATTATCTATATATTTTATAGTGATCAATCAAATAATATATTGATCAATATTATTATATCTATTTATAGGGTGCAATTTGAATTTTATAAAATATGGAATTTGATGAGCGAAATTATGCTACATCATATCACAATAATTCCATTATCTTCCTCTTCAAAGAGCTCTTGAAACTGCAATATCTATCTCTGTTCAATTATGAATCTGGAGGAATTTCTGAATAATTAATTGATTCCGAGATGATTATACTACTTGGAAAAGCTTTCGACTACCTTTTGATTTGTCACTTTTTCGCTGTCTTCAGCAATCTAATTAACTCCTGTTTCGTATTTCTGAGAGCTTTGTCACTTTTACCCCTTGTTCTGCTTCGTCAAAGTTGATTCTCCGTCTTTAATTGAAGTGAAATTCTATTGAACTGACACAAATGCAACTCTTCTCATCAAAAGGTATTTGATATAAAATACCTCTTCTTCGATGAGTTCTTAACTTTCTAAGTTCATTCCGACTATCTTATGTCATTGATATTTCATGAGAAATATAAGAAATCTCATGAGAAATATAAGAAATTTCATGAGAAATATAAGAAATTTCATGAGAAATATAAGACATTTCATGAGAAATATAAGAAATGTGGGTTATGAACCCACATACATTCACTCTCTCTTTATAGGGCTACTGATATTAATCAGCACAGTTTTTATGAATGTATAATAAGTTTTGGAATCATTTGAGCTATTCCCAGATACAATCGATCATGAAGTGTTTGAATTAGATGCCACACAATAAAGAAATTGGAATGAATATTGAACCAACATAATTTACTTTTTTCAGACATCTCATTCATCAGACAAATTATTATAAAGGTGATGGTTTCTTGATCCAATCCGAGCTGCAATGTTTTTTTCTATGTATTCTATGTACACACATTTTTCTATGTATTTCACACACGACATGCAGTCAAATATTTAAGAAAATATTCAAAATCTTTTACCCACTGACTGTAGAACTTTCGACCGTTTCGAAACGATCATTTTCACTCTTGATCGCGAAGCGATCATAAGTACTAGAGTCAGTAAATACTGTAAGTCTGTAGTACTTTTGACCGTTTCGCGATCATTTTCAAGAGAGAAAATGAGTGAAAATGTTCGCGAGACGGTCGAAAGTACTACAGTCAGTAAGTAAAAGATTTTTATCATTTACTTAAATATTTGACTGCATGTCGTGTGTGAAATACATGAAGAAAAATGTGTTAATACAATTTCGTTATTGGGTGGCATCTGATTCAAACACTTTATGATTGATTTTATCTGGGAATAGCTCAAATGATTCCAAAACTTATCATGCATTCATAAAAAACTGTACTGATTAATATCAGTAGCCCTATAAAGAGAGAGTGAATGTATGTGGGTTATAAAATTTCTTACATTTCTCATGAAATTTCTTATATTTCTCATGAAATATTAATGGCATAAGATACGACTGCATATCGTGTGAAATACATAAGAAGAAAAAATGTGTTAAATTATTATAGGTCTCAATGTACGAATAGATCATTTTTATTTTTCATGTATCGTATTTCGTATTTATCCCTATTATTTCTCTACAATCCACCTCCATCACGTTAGTTTAAAATTTTCAATCAAATACCACCGGTAATTCAATACGATTTTCATGGAAAGGTCAAGAATGTTCCTCAATATTTCTCACTCAACACTTGTCGATCATCTAACATAACCTATAAAAAATCGCCTGATCTTTTCAGAAAATTGAAATTTTAGACGTAATCTGCTGTCTACAGTGAAGACATGTTGTGGTCCAATCCATCACTGAGCCCTCCTTCTCTTTCACACTCTCACACTCTTACACTCTCTCTCTATGTCTTTCTCCCTCTTTGTCATTCTCTCTCTTTTTTCTGCCCCTCTCACTCCCTCTCACACACTCTCTCTCACTGGACTGAATGGATATTCTCTCTCCAAGAATGGACATTGATATGTCCAAAGCTCTGCCAATTTATGCTTTTTTCGTATCATTACAGTTCAATCATTATTTTCTTAGTATATATTATGTGAATTCATCTATAATTTTGCTGCATTGTAAGCTATTTTATATAAGTGTATAAGCCAGTATATATTGTAATCTACATAAATTAAGTACTCAATCGATCACTCTGTCACACTCTCTCACTCTCTGTCTGTCTTTCTCCCTCTTTCTGCCCCTCTCAATCCCTCTCACACACACACTCTCTCTCTCTCTCTTATCAGGCCAGGTGATAAATCGAGGCGATCCTTTTTCCTGGACACAGGATCACCTTTGACTTGAAACGAATCAATCAAGGACTCTTCTTATCTTTCAGCAATTCTGCAGGATTCGTGAAGAGTTGTGAGTATACTGTACACGTGGACTTTAAAAGTTATCTTTTGGGATTTAGGGAGTTGAATAATTTTCTCCAAAAAAAACTATAATAAATAAAAAACTGAAAAAACGGCTCTAACGAATTTCACGAAATTTGGAACATAGTAGGTTTATGATATAAAGATTCGATTGCTCTAGATCTCATTCTTGGGAAAACTCGCTGAACGACATTAAAAGGATAATTCATCCTTGGCTGAAACAGCTGTGGATAGTAAGAAAGTGAGTATGTGAAAAATCAAAATATCGCATCCCCGAAATTCATAAAATGACGTATAGCCAGCTGTCAAATATAAACACGATCATTTTAGAGAATTGTGTTCTGTTACTGTGCTCTGTGTCTTTCCTTGCCGTTATGAAAATTGATTACTTGACGCTAGTGTTCACGCGCATCGCAAGTCTACTTATAGACAAAGATCTGAGCCAGCTGGTGACAGGACAATAACGCTGGAGACATACGAGGTCTGCTATCTCTTCATAGTGAATCATTTTATAGAATCAACAGTTGCTAACAGTTTGCAATTGGATAATCACTTATTCTCGAATTTCGAGCTTATTTTCAATTTTAGGTGGAAATGTAACTGAACATTAATTGTAGAGATTTTATTTTCAATTTTAGGTGGAAATGTAACTGAACATTAATTGTAGAGATTTTCATGGTCAATATTTTCCACTTAATTTTTTTGTTTAAATTGCATCTGGAGCCTGATAATTGAGAATCATACTAATCAAACTTTGCATAAATGGGGTGGAGCTCCTGAAATTTTTACAGATATGGGACTTGTGGCAGTTGATAGAGCTTATCAATGACTATTTCAGGTATGAATTTAATCAAAATCGTTGAAGCCGTTTTAGTGAGAATCGCGAGAAACCCTGTTTCGCCATTTTAGCCTCCATCTTTGATTGCATTTGATCGAAATTGTTCGTATCGGATCCTTATAGTGTAAGGACCTTACGTTCCAAATTTCAAGTTATCCCGTTAACTGGGAGATGAGATATCGTGTACACAGACGCACACACACATACAGACCAATACCTAAAAATCACTTTGTTGGACTCAGGGGACCTTGAAACGTATAGAAATGTATAAATTAGGGTACCTTAATTTTTTCGGAAAGCAATACTTTCCTCACTTATGGTAATAGGGCAAGGAAAGTAAAAATAACGAGCGAACTCAGTGCCCCGATATTGAATATGAACAGGGAATTCTAATTATTGGGGAATAATTGAACTCCGAGAAATTTTAGACCATAATAATTGACGGAATATTGACACTTCATTAATATTGATCAGGTAAAGTAATTCCCAGAATCTTTTTTCTATATTGACATCCTCTCTAAATTAATTCTCTTTTATTAATCTCACTGTCAAAATTGATTTTTTCCTTGCTGTTCTTCTCCTTCTCGCACTCTTCTTCTTCCCCTACTTCTTCTTCCTCTTATTCTTCTTCCATCTCTCCTTCTTTTTCTACTTTTATTCTTCCTGTCCCTCTTCTTATTTCCCTTCTTACCTTTTCCTTCTTCTTCACCTCCTCTCTCTCCTATTTCTTCTTCCCCTCTTCATCCTTCTTCTTCTACTCCTTCTTCTTCTTCTTCTTCTTCTTCTTCTTCTTCTTCTTCTCTTCTTCTTCTTCTTCTTCTTCTTCTTCTTCTTCTTCTTCTTCTTTTTCTTCTTCCTCTTTGTCATCATCATCATCATCATCACCACCATCATCATCATCATCTTTTGCTCCTTCTTCTTGTCTTCTCCTCTATTCTTGTGCTCCCTTTTCCATCTTCCACCTCTTTATCCACTTCATCTTTTTCTTCTCCCTCTTTTTCAACCACTTTTTTCTTTTTCCCCTTCTATTCTTCTTCCTCTTATTCTTCTTCTATCGCTTCTTCTTTTTCTTCTTGTTATTCATTCTATCCTCCTTCTTCTTCCCTTCTTATCCTTCCTCTTCTCATCCTTCTCCCTCTTCTTCTTCTTCTTCTTCTTCTTCTTCTTCCTCTCCTTCTACTTATTCTTTCCATCTTCACCCTCCTCCCTATCTTTTTCTTCTTCTTCTCTTCTCCTTCTTCTTCTTCCCCTCCTCCTCCATAATCATCATCATCATCATCATCATCATCATCATCATCATCATCATCATCATCATTTTCTTCTTCTTCTCTCTTCTCCTCTACCCTCGTGTTCCCTTTTCTATCTTCCACTTCTTCTTTTTCTTCTCCCTCCTTTTCAACCACTTTTTTCTTTTTCCCCTTCTATTCTCCTTCCTCTTCTTCTTCCTCTTATTCTTCTTCTATACCTTTTTCTTTTTCTTCTTTTTATTCTTTCTATCCCCCTTCTTCTTCCCCTTCTTATCCTTCCTCTTCTCATCCTTCTCCCTCTTCTTCTTCTTCTTCTTCTTCTCCCTCTCCTTTTACTTATTCTTCCCCTCTTCATCCTCCTCCTTATCTTCTTTTTCTTCTTCTTCTTTTTCTTCTTCTTCTTCTTCTTCTTCCTATTCTCCTTCTTCTTCTCCTTAATCATCATCATCATTCTCCTCTTCTTCTCTCTCTCCTCTACCCTCGTGTTCCCTTTTCTATCTTCCACTTCTTCTTTTTCTTCTCCCTCCTTTTCAACCACTTTTTTCTTTTTCCCCTTCTATTCTCCTTCCTCTTCTTCTTCCTCTTATTCTTCTTCTATACCTTTTTCTTTTTCTTCTTTTTATTCTTTCTATCCCCCTTCTTCTTCCCCTTCTTATCCTTCCTCTTCTCATCCTTCTCCCTCTTCTTCTTCTTCTTCTTCTTCTCCCTCTCCTTTTACTTATTCTTCCCCTCTTCATCCTCCTCCTTATCTTCTTTTTCTTCTTCTTCTTTTTCTTCTTCTTCTTCTTCTTCTTCCTATTCTCCTTCTTCTTCTCCTTAATCATCATCATCATTCTCCTCTTCTTCTCTCTTCTCCTCTACCCTTGTGTTCCCTTTTCCATCTTCTACCTCTTTATCCACTTCTTTTTCTTCCCCCTCTTCTCCAACCATTTCTTCTTTTTCTTTTCCTTCTTCTATTTTTTTTCTTCTTCCTCTTCTTCTTCTTCATCATCATCAACACCAGTTCCTCCTTTTCATCTTTTTCATTGACTCCTCGATCTGTCTCCCTTCCGTTTTCCAGCCTGATTCTTCTAAGCTCCTTTCTCATTGACTCTTCCACTCTCTCTTTCTCTGACACCCCCTCCCACTCACCATCACTATCTCTATCCCTTTCCAACTTATTATCTAACTTGCCCCGTTGTCTCTTCTTCATTTTCATCAGCAAATAACACCTCATCTCAAACACCTCTCGTAAACTTTCCTGTCTGCCAAAGTATTATTATTTGTCCAATAGCCAACTTTTTAATTAACCTTCAGAAAATGAAGTTGACAAGTTGATCTGCTGCTACTGCTTTTGACATTTCTATTATTTGTTCTATCCCTCTTTTTTTTTATTTGCACTTTGCATTGAAGTATAGTGAGGAGACGGAAATTGTTGAAAAATAAAGACTAAAAACCAGGAAACGTCTGTGAAACGGAGACTATAGGAACAAGAGATAAGCAACAAAAGTTTTCAAAAAGAAAAAGTCGGTTAAGCAGCAGAATAAAGAGGGGCTTAGAGTAAAATGATAGAAAAAGAAGGAGAAGATAGGAGCCTGTTGAGAAAAAGTAGAGACAAGAAGAATCAAGAAAGAATGAAAAAGAATAATGACAACAGGAATAGAAAATGGAATAGTAATACTGAATGTGGAAGAAAAAGTACTGAGATATCGTTAAAAGAGAAAAATTGAATTAGCCGAAAAGTAGATAAGGGCTTAGTATGTACTATATAATTGAAGGAAGAGAGAGGAAAGATAAGCTTAGATAGAAGAGTGATTGAAGGAGAAAAAACTGAGAAGAGAATTTTGTGTTTAGTGAGAGGTTTGTGTGATGACAAGGAATAAAGTGTGCGAGAGAGAGAGAGTAAGAGATTGATTGAATGATTGATTATTTGCCTTTATTAGGGCAGAGTTAGGACTCCTGGTCCTCTCTTCCACAGAGGAGAGAGAGATGGATAGAGAGAGATTAGATTAGATGAGATTAGATTTCTTTATTTATGTATGTTACAATATTTAATTTACATTAAATGACGATAATGCTAGTTATTCAACAAATTTCACAAAGTATAGATAATTAATCAATGAGAATAAATATAGAAAGCAATTAGAATAACGATAATATAATAATGTGATGTAACTTCATAAATCGGCAGTGTTTCAACAAATAATTGTCGATTATTTTAGAAGGATATTAAAGGGAAGAGAGAAAGGTAGTGAGAGAGAGAGAGAGAGATTCAGATTCCTTTATTCATGTGTTTAACAAAAAAAAATCAACTAACTTTCTAGCGTTATAAATAAATACCAGCAGCAGTAAAATAACAGGAAGAGAGACAGAGAGAGAGAGAGAGAGAGAGAGAGAGAGAGAGATTGATTGATGATTGATTGATTGATTGAGTACTTTATTTATGTAGATACAATATATACTGGCTTTTACACTTATATTCAATAGCTTACAATACAGCAAAATTATAGATGAATTTACATAATATGGACTAAGAAAATAATTATTGAACTGTATACGATTTGAAAAAGCAATTGTAATATAATAACTATAGATAATTATATTGTTATGCATTTACATAAATTGACGGAGCTTTGGACATATCAATGTCCATTCTTCGGAAAAAATATTAAAAATATCCTCCCCACTAACTCTCTAGCAAAACGTTAATTTCATTAAACTAAGGATTTATTTATCAATGGAAATATTGTAAAAGTTTTAATTAATATGAATATATAAGAGAAAAAAAAACAGGAAATTGATAAAGTAAAATAATTATATAGGTGGATAAGATCAAAATATTGATCAATAAAATGAGATAAAAAAAGAGTAGAGACAAAGAAGAAGAATAACATTTGAAATGGAAATAGTGAATAGAATAGTAATAAAACTGAAAGGAGAAGAAAAACTTTTGAAATGTAGTTAAAAGAGAAAGACGAATCAGCCGAGAAATAAAGGAGGGCTCAGTGTAAAATGATGAGGAAAAAGATGAAAAATAAGGGCCTGGTAAAAAAAGTAGAGACTGAAAAAGAAGAATGACAATCGAAATAGGAATAATAAATAATAGAATAGTAATACTGCATGGAAAGGAAAACTATATTGAAATGTGAACTACTGAATGCAAATGAAAAAAGAGAGAGTGAGAGAAGAAAGATTTGACGAAATGGTAATAATCTTGTTTGACCCAAAAGCTTGAAACAAATGAAAAAGTCAGAAAGTTTTCACTTGAATAGATAGAAAAGACAATCAATTGGATATCAGAAAGTATTTCATTCCTGGGTAGAAGATTCAATTCTCAATATTCAATAACATGCTTGAATGATTCACAAGTTGAGCAACTTATCAACTTTATTAAAATCAAGTCTTACTAGATAAGACATATTGTTTCATGCTAGACTGCATTTAACAGCCTGCGAGTTTTATAAACTTTATTATTGGATATAATTTCAATTTTCAAGAGGAATATTATTGTATGGAATTTTTATTATTCGCTCCATTGAATAATTAGATTTCTACAGAGATACTTCTATCACTGAACTCTCAGAGTTGATCTATAAGAAAACTGAACTACTTCTTATAGTTGTTTCACAGAAGAAGTACTTCCATAGAAAGTTTTGAATTCAATTATTATTCAACTCTAGTTATTGGGAAATGGAAGAAGGCTAGGATTTATCGATGACAAATCCATGATTTTGGTTCTTGTAATAGAATCAATGAAGAGATAACCGTCGAATTCAAGTTGCCTACACTCTGGACATGCACTTAGAAGTTGAATTGTTCTTTATTGGTCAGAAAAGTTTCCACTTGAATTGATAGAAAAGACAATCAATTGGATATCAGAAAGTAATTCATTCCTAGGTAGAAGCTTCATTTCTCGATATTCAATAACATGCTTGGATGATTCACAAGTTGAGCAACTTATCAACTTTATTAAAATCAGGTCCTACTTGATAACTAATTGAATTATATAAGATAATTAATAATTAATTATACAGATAAAAGTCACCATTAATAAGGACTTGATTTATGCTTAAACAGTGAGTTTTGATTCAGCTACAAGTTTCAGAGACTTGACCCAAAAGATTTTGACAAAAACTTCGGAGTTCCAAATTTGTGTTATAACAAAATTGTTCTGTCAAGATTTTTCATTTCATTTCATTTTATTTATTCATAGACAATAGATACAATGCAGGTAAAAACAACAGGCATTCGCCCAAAACTGCTTTAAACCTCAATTTGGAATACACGGTCTAGAGGTTATGTAAATGATAACTTAATTCACACACTATTTTGAGTCCAAAAAATGTATTTTTTATAGAGCAAGTTTATCATAGAGCTATTTTTACTCTATGCTATTATTGACAACAATTCTGTTGTCATAAAAGGTAAGAATTCTTTCCCAACACACAGATCTAGAGTCTATGTGGGGGAATATACTTCCTGCTCCTGTTGTATATATGTTATTATCATAATATATATTGTTTTTTTTTGTTGGAAATAAAAATTGAATTGAATTGATTATTATTAAACGAAAATCCAAATTAAATGTTGTAATTCCAAATCCTGTAATTTCCATCTGAATTAAATTGATTCACATAAACCACATTTTTATTTAAATTCACCTCATTTGCAATCTCCAGTGTACTGAAAACTTGAATATTGGAAAGCAGAATATATAATTGGTGTGAAGCCCTACGATTGGCCATCAGCTGATGACCTACAGAGGTCGAGCTCTACTGTCATTGGCCGAGACGAGACACGCCCAAGTATCCTAAATAGGATCATAAGAACCGTTCAACAACAACAAATGAAGAGAACCTTAGTAACTACAAGTAACAAATGGCTTGAATGTGGAAGAATATTCTTTAAAATATAATAGTATTGTCATACTCTCACAAATATAGAGTGACACAGAATAACGGGAACTTTTAAAACCATGAAACATTAGTGGGAAGGGCAAAAATGATTTTATTCAAACTAATGTGGAGTTCAAGACATGCCATTTGAGGATTATTTATAACATCTATCACTTTTTGACAATTATTTCATCAAGATGGCTTCCTCCTGAACGAATACACTCTTGAAATCTGTGTTGACGATTCCTCATTGATCGCTGCAACATCTGCGTTTCCTCGTCCCATGATCTGTCCAGCTGTGATTTTCTGTTTGTGGAGCTATCTCAAATCAAACTTATCACAAATTGATCAATAACTGTGGATGAATCATAACAGACAATTCAAAATGGAATTAACAATATGCCATCTGAAATGTTGCAGCAATCGTTCAGGAATCTCAACACAGATTTCAAGAGTGTATTCGTGCAGGAGGAAGCCATCTTGAAGAAGTAATTGTCAAAAAGTGATATATCTTATTAATAATTCTCAAATGACAAGTCTTGAATTTTGCATTGGTTTGAATAAAATCATTTTTGCCCTCTCCACTAATGCTTTATGGCATTTTTGAAAGTTCCCGTTATTCTGTGTCACTCTGTATAGTAATAATAAAAACTATGCTTATATTAAATTGTATATTTTATTTTCCTTAAGGCTAAAAATAAACTTTCTACTCGCGATATTTTTCAAAGTTTTTCAATTTGTATATCATCAATCTATCCAAACGAAAAAGTTTTCTCAGAAAAGAACATTTTTTTCGACCTTACTTTTTGAGATATGAGCGCCTAAAGTTTAAATTTTTGGGACAGAACATTTAAAATTCGGTAAGAGATAAATCTATGAGATTCAAAGGATAGATTCTACATGGTATTGTTGATCCAGTGAAATGAAATTTTTCTAAAAATATCAATATTTCTAAGATAGTTTTTTCAATTTACTAAAAATAACTTTTAGTTGAATTACATTTGTTATTCAATTTACTAAAAATAACCAAAAATAGCTTTCAGTTGAGTTATTTTTGGTAAATTGAATAACATTTCCAAAAATTGATATTTTTCGAAATGTTTTGTTTTACTAGATCAACAATACCATGAAGAATCATCCTCCAAATCTCTTGGATATTTATCTATAACCTAATATGAAATGTTCTGTCCCAAAAATTCAAACTTCAGGCGCTCATATCTCAAGAAGTAATGATCGAAAAAAAATGTTTTCCCGAGAAAACTTTTCATTTTGATAGCTTGATGATATACAAATCAAAAAACTTTCTAAAATATCACGAGTAGAAAGTTTATTTTCAGCCTTTGCACAGCCTCAAGCAATAATTCTTACAATCTGAATGACGAGACTAGATATTCACATATTTAAATCTATGGTTGGACAATAGACTTTCTAGTCTTTATATACAGTATTGATGAATACCACAATATAACCTTTACAACTACGCATAAAGTGGAATTCTTTCAATCTACAATACAACATTACTTACTATAGATTCCGATCTTACTACAACGTGTAACACCAATCCAGTTATCATTCATTTTTATGAATGAAAACATTCTCTTTCACAATGAATGGACAGTCGGAGTTTTACATAACAGTAGCACTGCACGATCGCCATATTAAGGTTAAATCCAATTAAATTCGTTGTGCTTGCTACTGTCTGCTACTGTCTCCTTGAAACTGTAAATCATGCTACGTTTTCCTCATACTTTCCTTATCATTTCTCCTTCATTTTCTTCTCTATTCTCTCCTTCATTCGTATGCATGACTGCCTCTGTTTGCTGTATGCAGTATGGTGTATTATTGTAGAAGGATTGTGTTGAAAAAAGAATCGATAGAATGGAGTGCTATTATAGTAAAAAGCTGTAGTAATTCATTGACTTAAAATTTTCAGCATTGGTTTTACGGAAAGCAATTATGTTATTCATAAGAGATGCTGTCACCTTTGATTGTGAACTGTGAAATTTACTCTCAACTGTAAGCTTTTATGTTACTGTACAATATAATTATATTATACTGTATTTTATTCAATAATCAATCAATCAATAATCCTTTATTGTCATAAAACACAAAGTGTTGTAACAAACGTCAATATACAATAAATATATTATAGATATTATTAGTGAGTCAAGTGTTAGAAGTCTTTATATTGTGTGAATTCAGAAATGCAATGGTGAATTAAGAGGAGATAATTCAGTGATAAGAGACAGGTGAGTGGATACTATGTTGGTATATATTGGGATATAGCCTAATACAGAAATAATAAAGGAGAATAATAGTGTATTATTGAAAATGGATATAGGCTACTTAAGATAGGAGACAGCTTAGGTGGAAAATGAAAAATGAAGAATTTATATAGTACTACAGTTATTGATCTTGTGTTTTATATAAATATAGGTCAGTGAAATATTGTGATTATTCAGGTATAGTAAATAGGTTGTGAATAGGTATTGTGAAATATTGTGAATATTGTGGATAGGAGCGAGTAATTCACAAAATATGCAGCGCAATTGTATGGACTGGATGGAATGTGTCTCAATATCTCTATAAGCAAGGAATGTTCTTTTTTCTGAGTGAAATATGGGTCAGAAATATTCCATGACTGAACCAATAATTTACAAAATATGTATTGCAATAGTCTGGACTAGTCTGGTAGGCCTATGTGTTACAATACTCAATATATATAGAATATGATTTTGTTATTTGAGTAGAAAATGAGACACTGAAATGTCATGAATGGATATGAACCAATAGTTTTTTAGAAAATATTTTATTTCAATTGCCTAGATTGGGAAGAATGTTGTTGGCGTACTATACTATTCTAGCCATGAATAGTATTATTTGTTCTCGAAGTGAAGTGAAAGTGAATTCGTATGGCTTTTGTTGGTGGGGAGTCCCTTGCGGGAAGGTCCCACCGCCTGAATATATAATTTAAGCCGTCAATGGGCCTCACGACTGTCATACTTCAGCCGGGAACGACAATTTAACGTGCCCATCCGGTAACACGGGTCTCGAAGTAATTAGTGTGAATGAAATCGTTGGACATATCCTGCAGCTTCTATTTTTAATATGAACTATTAAAAAACTATTTATTTTCAATTATACTTCTATTTTTTCTATTTTCTTTTTATCATTCTATTTTACTTTCAATTTTGATATAATACGTGAATATATTGGAAAAATATACTTCAAAATAAATACGTTTAGTACTCATTACAATGAGTAAAATGTTCGAAGCATATGTTTTATGAGATACTTGTTTCTCAAGTGAAATGAATAGGAATATCATGCTTAAAGTGTATGATTGATTTGCTTTGAAAAAGGAGCTGAGATGGAATGTGATTGGTGTTGAAAAATATGGATGATGTTGCATAATATATGTTTGATAGATTTTCTAATGAAAGTACCGTGTTCAAAAGTGCTAATGAATTATAATTAAATTATCAATCTTACTTATTGAAAAGAAATGTAATGAGTTCATGTAATAAGATAGTCAGTCATGCTTAACAATGTAATATAAGTGATCAATGAAATGTGTTATGAGTTGTTAAGTCATGTTATGTATATCCCATAACTCACGTAAAAATTGGTAATTCATGTAATACAGTTAGTAAAGAAATAAGTAATGTAGTATAGTACAAGTAATGCAAGAATTTAAGCAGTTCAAGAATCATGTAATAAGAGTAATGAGTCATGCACAAGTGCATACCAGACGATAATAAAATAGCAGAAATAACGATAGTGCATGGAAGACTATGGGTCATGCTTCATAAATTATCCGGTGCAATTGAATGCTATCAAGGGGAAAGGTATGTGGCTTAACGGATATTAAAATTGGGATAACATAAAGATGCATGTAGATCACTGATACGTCATTGAATTTATGTATTCCATTGAGGTACGCATACATGTATAATGAAAATATAGATATGTATCAAGGTTTAACAGCAATTGGGACGAATGGTATCAAAGCTTTCATACCAATTTAATTGGGACCAATAACCTGGTCGATTAATTAATTTCCATGAGTTCAGCTCTCGTTCTGGGCTATTAACAATTTTTATGACAGGTAAAATTTGAATTTGCTCAATGTCCCGCGTAACCACTTATTTTTATGGGTTCAGTGTGATTCGCAGACATTTTTATGCAATTTTTTTATGAGATAAAATTACGATTTGAGGCATAGTTCACGCACTGATGCTTTTGACTTTCACGTGTTGGGTGTATTGCTGTTACATAAATTATGTAGTCTAATTGGATTTATGGAGTTATTATTCGATTTAGGACAGGATTTCAAAAATTATTCAATTTTCGCTTTATTAGTTGTATTGCGTTTCAATGAGTTATCAAATTGATATCAAATTCAGAATAATTGACCAAGCGAAGTGAGGTCTAAGATTCAAGTCGACGGTTTGGCATTTCTCTCAATGTTTAAATGTTTATATGTTTTTATGTTGCGCATTTACGGCGAAACGCGGTAAATAGATTTTCATGAAATTTGACAGGTATGTTCCTTTTTGAATTGCGCGTCGACTTATATACAAGGTTTTTGGAAATTTTGCATTTCAAGGATAATATAAAAGGAAAAAACAAGCCTCCTTCATACGCCAATATTACCGTAAATCAGACTATAGAATTATTCATCATAAATCAGCTGTCTAGTGGACCATAATACTACCCGTTCAAAAACATCGAACATCTTGAAAATTTATCTTTCCATCAACGTTAGTAGACAGTTGGCTATAATACTACCCGTTCAAAAACATCGAACATCTTGAAAATTGTATCTTTCCATCAACGTGGCAGACAGTTGCAGCCAGACCTGATAACAGCGCTCACACTCACATTCCGGGACGACACGTCACGGTACGATAGGACAGAAAGCTCTATATTTATTTAGAATTTTCTCTAGACATTTTAAATAGATAAATTATTCATTAATTTTTAGAAAACATAACAGCAGGTCATGTAACTTACTGAGCGCGAGGTCTACTGTTTAACAGAAATACTAGTATTGATAGGTGTCCCATAAAGGATGTTAGGGTTTTGAATGTCTTCAATGATTTTAAGCATATCTCTTATTTTCTCACTTTCTGAGTTTGTTCATCATCATCTAACTTCTTGACTTCTTCGATGTTCATCGAACATTTTAGGCATGACAGATCTTTGAAATAGCCTCCTACAGATTAGAATCTATTTCTATAACCCTGCTCAATTTTGAGACCAACTTTTTCTTGGTTTCCAAACGTCTCTTATTGCCTACTGGTTTGTAACTAGCCCAATTCAAGAGAATGTATCGTTCAATCAATCATTTTATTCAGTAAAAAGCATTACAAAATTGGTCCGCTGAACCTAAAGGATTTTACTGCAGGTGCCTACAAATAATAAAATACATAAATAGAATGAATGCTAACTTTAACAATAAACTAAGGAAAAAAGAATATCGAATCTTTTCAATGCCGAGTGTAAATTCAGGTCTTGAAAATGACTAGGATGGAACAGTATAACAAATAGCTCCCGCGGATCAAATATTTCTGAACGAGTTCAGTTATTTATTTATTCAATCATTCAGAATTATACAACTTACAGAAAAGTACCACAGGCTAACTTACGCCCAAAACAGTTTATTTATGAGTTTCACAGTTTATTGGTGAACAATATTCAAACAACAGAACAATACAAAAAATCATACAACAGCTCAATTTCATATTGAAAATATTTTCAAAGATAACATCGGTCTAGTAAAAATTTTGTATTTGAGTGGAAAAACGGAGAATGTGAGATAATGTTATCTGATTGGTGAATCTTGCACTCATGCATTTCTATTAAAAAAACTATTGGAAAGATAATCCTTGAGCATTGGGGGGCATTCATTAACAAACTATTGCAAAGAAAATCCTTGAGCATTGGGAGGTCATTATTGTAAAGCCTATAATTTTTATTATCACTAGCAAAATCCTTCATGAATGGGAATTCAATTTTCTGCTGAGGGTGATGTCCAGAAGCTTTGAGCTTCTGCGTGTAGCAAGAAGCGGATGATAATTAAAATTTTAAATTTCAGTTTGGTTATTAGTTTTGAAGTGGAAATTGGACTTTTTGAAGTGAAAAGTGAAATCTTAACCTCATTCTTTTTTAAAACTTTTATTTGTAAAACATTGTTTTGACATTGTAAGACAGTTTTGGGCTATGTCTGTTGTCTTCTCCCAATCATATTACATATTATAATTATGATTTGTGATTGTCAATGAATGACATAAATAAATAAATAATGAGAGATGAGTGGACCTACAGTTTCAGGTGCATTCTGAACCACCGAGATACGATTTCCAACTCATGAATCACTAGCTTTAGTATTATCACTAGCGAAAACCTTCATGAATGATGAATAAGTGTCTGATTTACATCCACAAGCAAAGTACTCGAATGGAGATTCCTGAAAATCTTATGAAGATTCCAAGATTTCAAATACTTTATTGGTTCGGGTGGGCTACAATCTATTACTGATCTGGTTACTATAAGGAAGTATTGTTTTCAATGAACTTCATTTTATTTATCACATTGTGTACAAATACTTAACATGAGGAAAGGCACAACAGGCTCATGCCCAAAACTGCCCCATTTCCAATTTATACTATACTGTCTAAATCAAAATGTTGGTTATGTCACTCTCACTTTTTGAAATACAATATTACGCTCTTCAATACTCAGATGATTTTCGAGAGTCTTCAAGTGAATTATTGCAAAAAATGTATGAATTCTGTAATTGGTTAGATAATCCTGTCATATCTTCTTGAATATTATTATTTACAAAGGCGACTTTCTAGAAGTATTTTAAGCCTAGGTGATGATGATGGGATGAATGATAATACAATGAAGGTAGTGTTATGAATAAATAAAAATTATAGGTTATGTTATCTACTTAAATTGATTTGAGTCCTAGTTTTAAAAAATGCATTTCTCGAAAAGGGATTTGGATATTCGAATCATGATAATCATATTATCAACTTGTGATATACTATCACCATTCTCTTCATGAACATTTCTACACAATTCTTGAATCATCAACTGAATCTATCATTATTCTTGCAGTAAGCAAGCAGAAGATTATAGTATAAGTTTATGATATCTTATCAACAAATCGACAATCCATGAAAATTGAAAACTCAAACCAATCAGGTGTAAAGTATCGCAATGCCTAATTGACGAATCAATGAAACTTCAAATTGAACAACGTTTACAAACAAAATACGACAATAATAAATTGACAAATCGCTATGGATCAATTTTACAATACGATTATTGCAAGCTAAATCAGACTAAATCTCTGAATAATAGATAGTTATTCATCGACATAACAATACATGAAATTCAACGACTGAATGATTAATTGGCAAATCAATGAAATTTGAAATTCAACAACGATTACATAGACTACAAAATATCTCAATAACCATATGAAAAATCGCCAAAGATCGATTTTCAAAACCATTATTGCAAGCTAAATAAGACCAAATTTTTGAATAATTGTTATTGGTGGACATTCCAATACATGAAATTTAACTACTAATTGACAAATCAATGAAACTTCAAATTTAACGACGATTACATACAAAGTACCACAATAGTCAATTGTTGATTCGCCATAGATCAATTTTCAAAACGATTATAGCATTCTAAATAAGACTAAACTTTTGAATAATTGTTATTCATGGACATAGACTACCAATACATAAAATTCAACGACTGAATGACTAATTAAACAAACTTCAAATTTGACTAAATCTCTGAATAATAGATAGTTATTGATCGACATACCAATACATAAAACTTAACGACTGAATGATTAATTGGCAAATCAATGAAATTTCAAATTCAACAACGATTACATAGACTACAAAATATCTCAATAACCATATGAAAAATCGCCAAAGATCAATCTTCAAAACCATTATTGCAAGCTGAATAAGACTAAATTTTTGAATAATTGTTATTGATGGACATACCAGTACATGGAATTTAACCACTAATTGACAAATCAATGGAACTTTAAATTTAACAACGATTACAAACAAAATACCATAATAGTCAATTGAGGATTCGCCATAGATCAATTTTCAAAACGATTATAGCAATCGAAATAAGACTAAACTTTTGAATAATTGTTATTCATGGATATAGACTACCAATACATAAAATTGAAAGACTGAGTGACTAATATAACAAATCAATGAAACTTCAAATTTGACGACGATTACAAACAAAATACCATAATAGTCAATTAATATATCACCATGAATAGATTTTTAAGACGATTATTACAAACTAAATTAAAATACATTTTAAAAATAATTAATGATTGACATACCAGCAGGGAAGTAATTGTGTGTGGATAGCACCTGTTTAGCCTGGACATGACTCTCTCTCACTCCTTCAAACCAACGACTAGACGTCCCCCCTCACCCAGACACTCTCTTATAGTCTCTAGTGTCGCAACTCAAATCCTTTCTCCTACTCTGTTTTATTTCGATCGCTTTTCTTTCTCCACATTATTTTCCGTCGCACTTTCTCTCACTCTCTGTGGCTAGCTTGTAGCCACTATTTTTCGCCGGATATTTTTGACTGGTGTCATATGTGCGATTTCTCAGATGTGCGAGTGTTTTAGGTATTGGTTATTTGTGTCTATTATTGTGATTTTTTAATCAATGAGTCAATTCATTCATATGACAAACCAACAAGATACTAAATAGCAAAGAAAAAATACAAAAAATCTGGTGTGGTACACTCACACAACTTTCTTTGCCGTTATGAAAATTGATCACCTGACGCTAGTGTTCTCGCACATATCAAGTCTACTTTTAAACAAAGATCTAAGCCAGCTGGTGACAGGACAATAACGCTGGAGACATACGAGGTCTGTTATCTCCCCATTATAGTGAAAGATTGATGATTTATGAGAATCAACAGTTGCCAACAGTTTGCAATTATTGAATAATCACATTTTCTCGAATTTCGTGCTTATTTTCAATTTTAGGTGAAAATGTTACAGAGCATCAATTGTAGAGATTTTAATGCTCAATCTTTTCCACTCAAAATTTTTTGTTTGAATTGTATCTGGAGCCTGATAATTGGGAATCTAAAATCGAACCTTGCTTAGATGGGGCGGAGCTCCTGAAATTTTTACAGATATAGGACTTGTGGCAGTTGATAGAGCTTATCAATGACTATTTTAGGTAAATTTAATCAAAATCGTTGGAGCCGTTTCCGAGAAAATCGCGAAAAATCCTGTTTCTGACAACATTTTCTACATTTTAGCCGCCATCTTGAATCGAAATTGTTCGTGTCGGAACCTTATATTGTGAGGACCTTAAGTTTCAAATTTCAAGTCATTCAGTTAATTGGGAGATGAGATATCGTGTACACAGACGCACATACACTCATACTCACGCCTGAATATATCATTTGAGCCGTGAATGGGCCTTACAACTGTCATACTTCAGCCGGGACCGACAATTTAACATGCCCATCCAATAACACGGGTCTATCAATAACACTACTCGTTACTCATTTACTTATGTCTCTTAATGGGTAGAAATTTCTTAACGTTAAAGATAAGTAGATAACGTTACATTAGCGGTTGGTATTGATTTTTTGTTTGGAGTGAATATTCAATTCTTTTCAAGGCACATGGCTCGAACAAGAGTAGCTTGAATTTGTACTTTATGAGAGGTGACACTTCAAATAAAATGTGAACGTTCAGACGTCTTGTCATTTTCCAACTCAGCTTCTATTCCTTTTCTCTCTTTATCTCTTTCCCTCCATATCACTCTCTCTTTCTATTTTTTTTCTTTTTTTTTGGTAGAGAGTTAGTGGGGAGGATATTTTTAATATTCTTTCCGAAGAATGGACATTGATATGTCCAAAGTTCCGTCAATTTATGTAGATGCATAACTGTATAATTATCTATAGTTATTATATTACAAATTGCTTTTTCATATCATATACAGTTCAATAATTATTTTCTTAGTCTATATTATGTAAATTCATTTATAATTTTACTGTATTGTAAGCTATATAAGCTAGTAAGCTTATTGTAAGCTTATATACAATAAGTGTATAAGCCAGTATATACAGTAATCCACATAAATAAAGTACTCAATCAATCAATCAATCTTTCTATAATATTGTAGCGTACATAAATGAAAAACTCTGATCTAAGATGATCTCTCTCTCTCTCTCTCCTAGTATCTCTTCTATTCCTTTCTCTCTTCTCTTTCTCTCTCTATCTTTCCCTCCATATCGCTCTCTCTCTTTCTATAATATTGTAGCATACATAAATGAAGAACTCTGATCTTATCTGATCACTCTCTCTCTTACTTTCTTACTCTCTCTGTTTCTATCTCTTGCTTCTCTTCTCACTTCAGAAGTATATCCTTATCCATTTTCCTTGCTGAGAATTCTTTCCAATTCGCCTACTTCTTTTCACACTGCTCTATCCTTTCACTGACTGTCCTACTACACTGGTAACAGGTATATATTTTCCATAAAATTATTCCAGCCAAGCATTTCTCTCCACTCAATAGTCTGCCGTAAACCTTGTACATTAGCTGCATTCACAAGGTCTCCTATGCAGTTTTATGCAATTCCATGCAATTTGCGCATGCAGTTACTCGACCACTGCACCCGGAATTTTTACCATTATTCACTTCGAAAAGAATGCATTTTGTGTTGCACTTGTCAAATTGTCTAGTATTGTTATGCTGACTGCATTTATTAGATTAGTATTTTCTTACACTATTCGTTTGGAATTTGTGTGTTTCTGAAGTTATTGGCTTCTGTTATCTTGCCCTGTAATACTTCTGAATTGTGTATGTATTATAGAAAAACTTTATATATTATATTATTACTACCGAGTGGAATTAGAAGAACGTGTTGAAGGAATGTTCACTGGAAACGCTCTGGAATGAAATGGAAAAAATCTTTATTAGGCGGGGTTAGGACTTTAAAGTCCTCTCTACCACTCAACCTCGACATTACAGATGCAATTGAATACAAGTGTTTACAAGTTTGTGTTTCTTCAATAGTTCCAAATTTTTTTAAATAACTCAATATTATTTGTTACAAGTGGTAAAATAGAGTGGAATATTTCTAATCAATTTATCAATTCAAGCCTTCTAAATTCAAAACTTATAGTTTTCATGTTTATTTTAGACTGGAATTTTGTGAAAATTGTACACGTGAAATTTTAACCTCATCTTGGACTTTGTCACCTATAAATTTGGAAGAAAAATAGCACAAGGACTACCTTATTATTTTATCTACCAAATTAATTACACTAGTCTCATTTGTATTGCAAATAAATAAATAATACAGTGTAACTTGATATATAAATGGAAATACATAAAATAATATTGCTACAAAATAGAAACGTAGTTGGAACCAAAGACAATTTGCATTTAGACTAAGAAATCAATTAACTTGGATTGTTCATTTCCATTGTATTGAAAAAAAAATATTCAATTTTATAATTGCTACTAACCTACTCTTATACAATTCAACTAGCCGTCAGGCTCGCTTTGCTCACCATATCCGTCAAGCCAGGGGGCTCCGCCCCCTGGACCCGCGACTGGGTCGTCCAAAAATTAGATCAGCGGGCTAGCTTCGCATGCCAGAATTTTTCATTTGAGCATTCTTCATTCCATCAGAAAAGTCAAAAGTACTGAGAAAATGCAGAAAAACAGAGAAAAACGTTGGAAAAACTCTCATTTTGGGCGTATCTTTGATGAAATATTAAAGTCATCTCATCACAAAATTTTCAGATTCATTACCTCTGTACCGAATTTGAGCATTTTCTGTCTATTACTTGATGAAAGAACTGAGAAATCGCAAAAAACCACTAATTTCGGGCGTATCTTTGACGTTATTGCAAATTCCTTCTAACACAACATCATTACACCCTAGCTGAGCTTCTGTAGTAAATTTGAACATTTTCTATTCATTTGTTCTCGATAAATCTGAGAAAACGCTAAAAAACGCTGGAAAAACGCAGATTTTGGGCGTATCTTTGGAAAATTTTTCAAATTCGCTCTTAGTGCGCCTCTAAAATGCCAACTGAACATAGGTACCTACCAAATTTGATCGTTTTTGGTCCGGTAGATTTTTAGTTCTGCGTGTGAGTGAGTGAGTAAGTGAGTCAGTCAGTCAGTCAGTCAGTCAGTCAGTCAGTCAGTCAGTCAGTCAGTCAGTCAGTCAGTCAGTAAGTCAGTCAGTGAGTGAGTGCCATTTCGCTTTTATATATATAGAAGAAGATTTCCAATTATTATTTCATAAGTGCAATACTCAAATAGCCCTTGACTACATTATTATTTTTCATTCATTAACTTTCATAAATGTTAGTAGTCAATAAAGCTTGTCAGTGCATGTCGAATTATATTTACTTTATATATATTTGCTTATATTTTACAATATTGTTTTAACCTGACAGATTTTATTCATTTAAAGCACCTAGTTGAAGACTAATTAGGTATTCTACTTCGACTTAAATTGATAAGAAAATTGTTTGTGAAGGTAAAACCCATTGGTCTTATAAGTCTTCATTTAAAACCCATAAGTCTTCTATCTAACCTGATAGGTGAATGAATATTATGAAGCTAATTATTTTGAAATAAAGAAGCTCTGCGAGAATTACAGCTCATAATCTACTTCTACCTCAACAAGAGAATACAAGTATCACAATACTCTCTCATAAAGAGTCTCTGAGCTTCAAAGGAAAGTAAAATTTTCCAGCTCAGTTGATTTTGAATGAAAGCAGCGTCTAGTCAGTCAGTCGACAGATGAAAAGCGGAATTTTCCGCGTCGGAAAATGGAAAAACGACAACGGCAGAAGGCAATGGATTGTGCCTTGTATCAAGTTGACACTCGTGACGAATGAAAGTCCCAACTTACACCTACTTTTCAAGTCCAAAGTCCCGACAACTAAGTCCTTTTTCCGCGCCACACGAATCTCCATCCATATCTCAACGGGTAGACGGTTTGTGGATGTTGAAAACCAGGAAATCATTATTTTTCTTTTTCGCTAAAACTCACTGTTCCCAGTCGTCTGAAAACCTCTGGAACTCTTTCTAAAGCCTGTCAAATCGCTTCAAAACCTTCTAGAAAACTTCGAAACCCAAATGACTAGCTAAGTTATCTATATTCCTCTAAATTTGAAATACCTATCACTATCACATACACGCTGGTATTCACATAATCAGTATTGTTTTGGGAATTTTCTTTCAAAATATATTAGCAAGAGAATTGGAGGAGAATAGGAAACAGTGTAGAAAAGAACTAGGAAGAGAGACACCACAATAACGTATGTATATCTAGAAACACAATTATGCTGATGATGGTGGAGAAGAAGAAAAATAAAAAAAGGATTGAATGTTGTAGATGCAGAAGAATAAAAGGCGGAGGAGGGGAGGGATGGGAGAGGAGAGGAGAGCGGAGGAGGAGGAGTTGGAGGAGGAGGAGGAGGAGGAGGAGGAGGAGGAGGAGGTGGAGAAGAAGAAGAAGAATAAGAATAAGAAGAAGAAGAAGAAGAAGACGATTGATTGAGTGATTGAGTACTTTATTTGTGTAGATAACAATATATACTGCTTTATACACTTATATACAGTAGCTTACAATACAGCAAAATTATGGATGAATTTACAAAATATGAAATTGAGAAAATAATAATATTGAGCTGTATTAATATGAGAAAAAAACAATTTGTGATACTATAGATAATATGTTATGCATCTACATAAATTGGCGGAGCTTTGGACATATCAATGTCCATTCTTTGGAAATAATATTCGATGTATTCTTCCCACTAACTCTCTACCAAAAAAAAGTCTGCCTCCTGTGAGGTATGAACTCACGACTCCTGTCGAATGAAGAGGAAGAAGAAGAGGAACAAAAAGAAGAAGAAGAATGAAATAATTTTGAATGAAATAATAAATATTAATTATTTTGAGTGAATAACAGTGATTTTTAAGAATGAAATAATAATTGAGTTGAAGAAGAATATAGCGGAGGAGGAGAATCAGAAAAAAAGGAGAAGAAAAATAAGAGAGAAAACATGTTTGAAGAAGAAGGAGAATGGAAAAAATACATGAAATAAAGAGAATTTGGTATAGCAGCGAATAACGATGCAGAATTGCGAGTTACCAAAAGAATTACGGAAAAGGAAAATCTAAGATCATTAGAACAGCGAGAAGGATTCGAAATTGAAAAGAAGTGATAT
>NC_052513.1:37863944-37920508 GCF_014356525.2 Nilaparvata lugens | reverse complement strand
CAATAAAGGGTCAGGTAATCCATTTTCACATTCTTTTAAAATTTTGCTTGAGCCCATCCAATCCTACTGGTTTTTGTTATTTCAAATTTTTTATTATTCTTGACAACTCATCTCTTGATAAGGATGAAATTTAAATACCTTTCAATTGGCTCAGCATTTAATGTAGTTGTATTACAAGTATTATAGGGATGATAGTATAGACATTTGTAACTTTTTCAATAAGTATTATCAACAGGTTGCATATAATCTCCAAAGTCACTTAACACTAATACTTGTAATACAACTACATTAAATGCTGAGCCAATTGAAAAGGTATTTAAATTTCACCATTATCAAGAGATGAGTTGTCAAGAATAATAAAAAATTTGAATAACAAAAAAAAACAGTAGGATTGGATGGGGTCTCAAGCAAAATTTTAAAAGAATGTGAAAATGGATTACTGGACCCTTTATTGCATCTCCTTAATACTTCACTAGAGCAGGGTATTCTCCCTGATGATCTGAAACAAGGAAAAATTTTGCCAATTTTCAAGAGCGGTGATTCTGAAAGAGTTGAAAATTATAGAACCATTAGTATTCTAAATGTAATAAGTAAAATTTTTGAAAGAGTAGTTTAATAGGCTATTGATGCACCTGGAAGAAATTAATTTCATATGTGATGAACAGCATGGGTTCCAGAAAGGGAAATCTACTAAGACTGCAATAATCCCTTGTTGAAAGACTAATAGAATAATAGATTCAGGTGAGAAGGCAGCCGCAATATTTCTTGATTTATCCAAAGCTTTTGATTGTGTGAACCATAGAATATTATTGGAAATACTAAAACTGTAGTTTGAATGGTATAGAACTAAAATGGTTTGAATCAGATCTCATAGGTAGAAACCAGTGTGTGAGCTTACCAAGGTGGATGGGAATGAAATAGTAAAAATTAAATCTCAAAAACTGGAGGTCCAGGCTGGAGTACCTCAAGGCTCAATTCTGGGTCCCTTACTGTTTCTGTTGATGTGAACCAATTACCAAAAGAGTTAAAAGATCACAGAGCTCTGTTGTTTGCTGATGACACATCGCTTATCTTTAACATTATTTATTAGATAGTCTAGAAATAAATGCTTTTACTGGAGTACAGTCAATTGTCCAATTCTTGAAGCAAGGCAATTAACAATAAATAGTAAGAAATGTCAATTCCTACAATTCAAAAGTAAATATCATTCAGTAGAGGATAGAGAAATAAATGGTGTTGTAGAGAAAATGATTAGACCAAGAAGAGAAAGTAGCATTCTTGGGAATTTTATTGGACAGGAAATTAACATGGCATCCTTACATGAGAGGATATGTAATAAGATATCATTGGGGTATTTGTCCTGCGGCAGCTTGCTATGCTGAATGATAAAAAACTACTGTTAAACTGCTTACCATGGACTTATACGATCTCATATTAGGTATGCTATTTAGTATGGGGTAATTCATCTCAACAAAATATGGACAGGGTGTTTAAGATTCAAAAGAAGGCACTCAGATGTATAGAGAAAGTGAATAGGTTTTGACTCTTGTAGGCCTTTATTTAAAAGCTTGGTCTATTAACTGTGCCATCTTTGTATGTATATGAAGTTGTAATGCATGTGAAAACGAGTGGTGTGATCCAGAATTCAGATGTTCATGAGTATAATACGCGAAACAGAGCAGATTATCATATAATGGGTCACAATAGTAGGTATTTGAACAAAACCAGATTATATTGGTAGGAAATTTTATAACAAGCTACCTCAAATCTTGAAAAGTAATGATGATTGAAGATTTTCAAAAAACAAATGAAAAAATATTAGGTGATAAAGCTTTTTATAGTGTACAAGAATTCCTTTCAAACCTAAACTAGGTTGAACTACTTAGTGTTAGAATTATTATGTAATAACATGACTTGTCTTATACTCCATGACTGGAGTCTTTAGGACGTAAACTTAAAAAAAAAAAAAAAAAAAAAAATAACATATGATAAAAATGCAGGCAAGCGAAGCGAGCCTGCTGATCTTATTCTTGGACGATCCAGTCGGAGGTCCAGGGGGCGGAGCCCCCTGGCCAGACGGATATGGCGAGCGAAGCGAGCCTGACGGCTAGTAATAACATATTTTCATTTAAAAGCCAAAACCCAATCTCCGCAACCTTCCTTACCGCTTTCGAAACCTGATTTGAAAGAGCCATGGAGGTTATGTTCATACACTGGACAAATTGAAATCTCGCAGTATTTAGGTATTCCCAAGCAAGGTATGCTACAGTACTATGGCTGGGGTTGAGAGTTATTTGGAATAGCATGTGATAAGGAGAAGGTAGAAAAATGACTACAAGATACTGGATAGGTAGATAAATTGATGCATGAATATTAGAAAGATGCTATTCGAAAAAAGAGGAAGAGGTTGAGAGAATTAAAATATGATATAAGAAGGATGAAACAATAACCAAGAAAAACCTTGAGAGAGAAAGAGAGTGGAAGGATGCAAAAATAGGGCTGAAGGAAAGAGAAAAGAGCAGGATCAAAGAGTGGGATAGAAGAGTGATGGACTCAGAGGGGAGAAAAAGAGATGAGAGGAGAAGATAAAATGAGAGGAATATAAGAAGGTGAAATAGGTTTCAAGTATTTTTATTTTTCATTCTGATTTGTCTAAATAACCTAAAAGATGATGTTTCAATATGTGGGAGGTGAGTTTTATACTTTTTATTCTTTCAAATGACATAAGAATATATTATAATGTTTTAATTATTGAATAATGAACACAAATAATCAAAAGCTTTTTGATCAGCTGTTTTTTTGATCACCTTCCTTAGTTCCATGTTAGCGGCTGGAAAGTGTACTCTTTCCGGCCTAGGCCGGAAAGAAACCTGTTCTGACGTCAGACGAGAGTCGTCTGCAAACAATGCCTTTCAGATCTATGTAGGGACTGGAAAACAGCAGCTTTCTGTGCAGTGTGGCGACAAGAAATGAATGCTACATTTTCATTTAAGTGGTATTTGGAATAGCGTGTGATGATGAGAAGGTAGAAAAATGACTACAAGATACTGGATAGGTAGATAAATTGATGCATGGATATTATAAAGATGCTATTCGAAAAAGAGAAAGAGGTTGAGCGGATTAAAATATGATATAAGAAGGATAAAACAATAACCAAAAAAACCTTGAGAGAGAAAGAGAATGGAAGGATGCAAAAATAGGGCTGAAGGACTGAGAAAAGAGCAGGATCAAAGAGTGGGATAGAAGAGTGATGGATTCAGAGGGGTAGAAAAAGTGATAAGAAGAGAAGATAAAATGAGAGTAGAAAAAGATGTAGCAGATGAATGAAGGAAGAAATTGTGTACAGGATAGAAGAAAGAAGTGGAATAATGAGAAAGAAACGTTTTCCTTTCCTCAACCTTCCTCTTCTTTCCCTCCTCCTCTTTCTACCCTTCAATTCAGCGCAATAACCCTTCCACCTTAATTCATGTTTTTTGACTGCATTTCCTCTAGCACCTATAGCTCCTCCTTTTTCTTCTACTTCTCATTTTTCTTCTTCCACTTCTCCTTGTTCTCCATCTTATTCTTCTTCTTTTTTTCGTTGTCTTTTTCCACTTCCTCCACCTTCTCCTCCATAATTCACTACTCCTCCTCCTTCATCTCTTCCACCTCCTTTATCTCCTTCTTCTTCTTTTCCCCATCTTTCTCCTTCTTCGACTCTTTCTTCTCCATCCTCTGCTAATCCTTCTCCTCCTTCCCATTTTTCACCATCTTCTCTGCCTTTTTCGTTTCTCATTTCTTCATCTTCATATTCTTCTTCTTCTTCTTCTTTCTCGTTGTCTTTTCTTCACTCCCTCCACCATCACCATCATCATTCACTTCTCCTTCTCCTTTATTTCTTCTTCCTTCTTCATCACGTCCATCTCCTTCTTCTCCTTTTCACCATCTTTCTCCTCCTTCGCCTCATCCTCCTCCTCCTTCTTCTCCATCCTCTGCCACTTCTCCACCTTCTTCTCATTCACAACTATCTTCTCTTCCTTTTCCGACTTCTTCATCTGCAACTCATTCTTCTTCTTCTTCTCCTCCTCCTAATTTTTAGTCTCCTACTCTTTATCCTCCTTCTCCTCATTTCAAATCCATTCCTACTTCCTCCTACTCCCTTATTCTTCCTCACCACCTGTTCCCCCCCTTTTTTCTGCTACTTCATATTCTCCTCCTTTCTCCTATTCCTTATTCTTCCTCACTCCCCCCTTCTACCCCCTTCTACTGCCCCATTCTACCTCTTTCCCCTCTTCCACCTGCTATTTCTTATTCTCTCATCATTTCCACCCCCTTTAAATAACACCCCTCATCATCCTCCAGCGTTTCTTGCAATCTGAAAACGTCGTCAACTTATTTCTCGCTTATTTAACATGTTATGTACGACACCAGTGTTACCAACTGCAAAATGTCTAGCAAGAAACTTCCCTCCCATGTAGAAGAAAACGCCTGACAATTTTCGTTCAGAGTTTGGAGACTGAGTTCTGCTGAACCGTGCATGTAACTGATTTTGTCACGTGTCATCTAAGTTTTGTTTTTTGAACATAAAGTTTGATGTTTTTACCAGAATATTATGTAATAAATTTATCAATTTGAAGAAATAATTTTGATTTGTAAGTGATGGCTACCAACGACAGGACAAAAGTGTCAAGCTTGTTTGAACAGACTGTTTTCAAACGAAAAAGACATTCACGCTAAAGGCTGGGATCGAAAAACAGTTGTTTGACAACAGCTTTTTACATACAATGAACAACCAATAACAATGAAGAAACCACTGAGAAATTACAATTCGTAATGAAAACACTGAATTGTTGTCAAAAATATAACTTATTTGTTGTAAAAGCACAAACATTGTTTTAACACCGATGGTGTAATCTTCAGGGTGAGAAATTTAAAACTATGAATTGAGTTTCAATTTTGAAAAAAAAATTGAGTTTCAATTTTGAAAAAAAAATTGAGTTTTAATTTTGAAAAAAATTAAGTTTCAATTGAAGAAAAAATTGAGTTTCAATTTAAAAAAAAAAATGAGTTTTAATTTTCAAAAAATTGAGTTTCAATTTTGAAAAAAATGAGCATCAATTTAAAAAAAAAATTCAGTTTCAATTTTGAAAAAAATTGTAACAATGTTTGTGATTTTTACAATAAATAAGTTAAATTTTCGACAACCCAATGTTTTCATTATGGATAGATATCACAACATCCCACCAGCAACAGTTTCTGAAGTTACAATTTGTGATGATACTAGTAGTTCTGTGAACAGTAGACCTCATGCCATTTTCTCATCCATAAGTTTCTAATGTCACCTGTTTGAATTGTTAACAAACTCAGTTCACGTATGAATTTGTATTCATCCATCTCCGTGATAATCTTTCATGTAATGAAAATATTCCAAAACTTTTGAAAATTATTTTTATTCCAGTCAAAAATATTATAATTTCTATAGCATTATTCAGTTCATTTAATGCATTTTTTAATTATCCAATTTTAATTTTAAATTATCATTTAATTATTTCTGTAGACAATATTTATCATCATAAAAATCCATCGACTAATAAATCAACAACTATATTAGCATAGCCACCTCTAATACAAGGGCGCGGTCTACGATATTGCAACGTCTCAGTATAGGCTTAGAATCTAATACTTGATTGGTGAAGAAGATCAGCTGGTATTTTTTCACCATTCATGTATTAGATTCCAGGCCTACGCTGCGACGTTGCAATATCGTAGGCCGCGACCTTGTTGACCGAGCGAAGTGAGGTCTAAGATTCAATTCGACGGTTTGGCATTTCTCTTAATGTTTAAATGTTTGGATGTTTAAATGTTAAATGTTTAAATGTTTAAATGTTTAAATGTTTAAATTTTAAATGTTTAAATGTTTAAATGTTTAAATGTTAAATGTTTAAATGTTAATGTTTAAATGTTTAAATGTTTAAATGTTTAAATGTTTAAATGTTTAAATGTTTAACTGTTTAAATGTTTAAATTTTAAATGTTTAAATTTTAAATGTTTAAATGTTAAATGTTTAAATGTTTAAATGTTTAAATGTTTAAATGTTTAATGTTTAAATGTTAAATGTTTAAATTTTAAATGTTTAAATGTTTAATGTTTAAAGTTTAAATGTTTAAATGTTTAAATGTTTAAATGTTTAAATGTTTAATGTTTAATGTTAAATGTTTAATGTTTAAATGTTTAAATGTTTGAATGTTTAAATGTTTAAATGTTTAAATGTTAAATGTTTGAATGTTTAAATGTTAAATGTTTAAATGTTTAAATGTTTAATGTTTAAATGTTTAATGTTTAATGTTTAAATGTTTAATGTTTAAATGTTTAAATGTTAAATGTTTAAATGTTTAAATGTTTAAATGTTTAAATGTTTAATGTTTAAATGTTTAAATTGTGATGAATTTTTCAAATAGATCTCATGAGAAGAGAGAAAAATTGTGATCGTTTGAAAGCAACACATGTTAATCTATTATCAGACACCAACCCTGCCTTATCAGTTACACTAGCACGTGTACATTGTATGAGAGGAACTATGTCTATAAGATTAAGCAGTTTTAAGAATTACATAAATTAAATTATTATTGTAATTAAAGGAATTGTATTCTACTACTTGCCACTGACGTCATGTTTACGTCACAAGCGTTCTACCAATGGCAAATTTTTATGCAAATTATTACATTGAGATTCCGAGAAGCAAGGTCTAGCCTAAAAGCTTAGAGAAAACAGCAGCACTTCCCTTTTGAAATCCTTACCGTGTAGATCTCTTTTTATAGTTACCAAAGACCTATTTGTAAAATTTCTTGTTCGATTTTTAAATGTTCTATTTGTGAGCCGATATTTTAGGCCAATCTATTTGTTATTTATAAATTTCTGTTTTCATCAATCGATAAATTTAAAAGCTTAAAGTAAACTATCCCTTAATTAATTCGGTGAAGGAGATATTTAAATTAAAATTCCCCACGTGCTGAAATTGAAGCCTGGATTGCCGCCGATCAAACGATTTTTGATCTAAAGAAGAAAACCACGACTACCAAGGAATTTCACGTGAGTTATAAGTCATAAGGGGCCCCAATCTACGCTTCGAAAATATTTCAGTGCAGAAAAACATAAATTTTTCTTCGTTAAATTATTGGCCACGCCGACAAGCGCTTTAGCACTTAAGAGTCTAGAATTTATTCATATTAAATTTATAAGAATTTGTAGTTGATTAACTATCCTCCGCTGCCAGAACCACGACCCCGAGCAATTTAAAAAAAAAAATATTTTATAATTCATTCTTTCACTATTTTTTCAAAACCGTTCAATTTTATCAATTGTAAAATTCTGTTGAATCACGCATGGTATCATGCAAGCACAAGAAAATTTTTAACTATTCTGTTAATGCTAAATTATTATCAACCTGTAAATCAAATCCTGAATCTGCACTGTATGATTACATATTTTATTGTAATATATTTCAGTTTTGTTAATTCGCTTTCTGAGTTCGATTATTTCTTAAGCCTGTCAATTATTGTTTCTGATACGTTCTATATCATCAAGAACCGATCGAATACGATCATTGAAATAATTGAATTAAGCTGGATATTGGAACAGGTCTAAGTGGATGTAGCGAGTGGGGTCAGATCAAGATATTTATTCTTTGTCCTTACCTGCTCATATATCAGCTTTTATCTGTTACCTACCTCGACTTAGGAGCGAACACATCAATTGCACAGCAGTGGCAGCCATAGATCATATAAATTCCTACAATAGAGCTTAAACCCGACAAGACTCTGATCTCGAAATATATTCTGAACGATATTTGGTTCAAATACCGTATTTTAATCCTTCAGAACTTATTAGAGACGCAGTCCCGTAAATTATCTACCTCGGGATTTTTGCTCGACCTGTATGATTTTGTATGCTCATTCTTCACAGGTAATAATTTTAAGGTATCCGTATTCAGTGTTTAGCGATCGCTACACTACTTATAAAAAATTTTCATCATTATACAATTTGTCATTAGAGGAATCAAGGGTGAGCGAGCGTTTAGGCCTCCCGCGATTCCGACAAGTGTATTGAGTCTTGTAGTGAGTCAATCAGTCTGGTGTTCACTCAGCGTCCACGCACGCAATTACAAATTCATAGCCGCTACACCATTGACTTAGTACAAGATTCACCCTACATGTGTTGTCCTATCCTTGGAGGTGAGAGTGACTCCCCCAGGAAGAGCTCCACATGATTTGGCGCCCAACAGTGATAGGCATTGAAGAGGCGGATAATCGACTGCGAGGATTATTTAGTTGCTCAGTATACTATAGCGCTGACAACGGGAAAATTTGTGAAAAATTCATGGTTGTGAATTTCTTCAAATTTAATATTAACTGTTCACTGTTATATAAAATAACAAGACGTACCATACCCAATTTTTGAACAGAAAAGAAATTTATCGATTGATGAATTTTTAGAGAAAAAATCGAACTCAGAATTTTATTATTGTGTTATTCGAAAATTGGTCGTACTATAAGTCATAGGTATAAGAGATATCATAAGAAAGGTCATATTATTTGAAGAATATTAGGTCTATATTGAAACAATTTATAAATATTTACAGAAAAGAGGATTGAAGTTATTTACATTTTTAAAAATTTTTAAAGCATAAAGAGGGAAGTAAAATTAAATCACAGATATATTGTGGAATTCAAGCAGAGCATCACTGCTTTTGTATAAAATTTTGCAAAGAACACTAGCCTATATATTGAATTGCGGCAAGAAATTATAAGAATAAAATATTTATAATAATAATAATAATAAATTATAAGAGGCGTACCTGTATTACCGCATAAGTGTTCACTGTGTATCCTGTGTGTTCGTGTCATTTTTATGTTAACGATATTGCTAACTTGACTCATTTTATCACTGAACACATTGCTAAACCACTTTTTCTGTATTTCACTCACTACGAAGCTATAACAATTTCTATTGGATTTCTTATTAATTATTTTGTATATCACATCAACACTTTCACGTTTTTTATTCACCGCACACGTTCGTCGCGTTATTCTCTCACAAACCATGGCAGGAAACGACCAGGTCAATCCAAGTCTGTCGGACACCGAGGACATCTCACCCGATTGTTCGCCGCCGTCCGCATCCATCACCGCAGCCGCCGATTTCCATCCCAATGTACTGGATGATTTATCTTCAACACAGGTGGAGGAGAGCTGCATCCTAGTGGAAGATCCGTCGGCAGCCCAAGAGCCGGAGGATGAAACATCGGGAGAGCATACGGACGACGACGCCCCCGAGACAGGAACTCCCATTTCTCGTACCGTTGCTCGGATAAAAAACCAGAAGGTAACCGTTCGCCATACACCCGCTCCCGCAATGGATATGGACACCCTCCTGAAAGCAATAACCAAGATGAGCGACCAAACAAAGGAAGCAATAAACAACTTAAATGAAAAAAGCGACCAAACAAGGGAAGCAATAAACAACTTAAATGAAAAAAGCGACCAAACAAAGGAAGAATTAAAAAAGGAAGTTCAAGAAGTAAAGAAGGTAAACGAACAGGGTTTGGAGAAGTTGAGCCAGCGAATGGACAGAGCATTCCATGACACCGATAAAACCATCAAAAAATTAGCTGAGTGTCTGGATAAATCAATTTTAGAAACAAATAACCGATTGGATAGGATATCTGAAGATATGCATATGGGAAAAATCAGCGTTGAAGTCAGCATTAAGAAACCTATACATGTGGAGAAGGATACAATAAAGGTGGTTAAAGTCAAACAAGCAAGCGAACATAACACATGTAGGGAAAACCAACCCACCGAGAATGTCAGGATTGAAGTCGCGCCGCACCCCGCAGAACGCCGAGAGGGACCAGCCGACATCACCCGCCAGGCCGAGGACGACATCCATCAGGTAGAGGGACTGCCCGTACCACCGCGCGCTGGACACCAGGAGTCCAAGGACGTTGCCCGCCGCGTAGAAGAGCAGCCCGGACCGCCGACCGCCCACATCACCGTCCATCCACCGAGGACAGCGCCTGCAACATATAAACCCAGCATCCATGAAGATAGTCACCTAAACAATAGAAATGAAACAGAAACCCACAACAAATTGAAATCACAACTGAAAATAAAAACCTCTAAATCAAAACAACACACAAGTAAAATAGCAGCTCCACGGAAAAGAAAAATGGTCTCAAGAAAAATTTATCTACATCGCCGTCATGTTAGGCTGAAATCGTACATCAAATCTTTTACAAGCATGCATGATAGGAGAAAAACCATATCAAGAAGAACCTACAACCACCGCAGTCATGTCCGGTTGAAATCAAACAAACTGTACACCGGCATGCAAAAAAGGAAAATATCATTTGGAAAGGCACACAGACACCACCGGCATGTGAGGTTTAAAAAGATCAAACTGCATGTTACCGGCCAACAAAGAGGAAACGAGTTTGTAAGAATCGATCTACACCACCGGCACATTCGTTTTAAACCAAGTTTGATAAAACGGATAGTTGCAAATTGGAAGGAAAACTTGAAACAAATACTGAAATCAAATTTAGATGGGGGCTTAAGGAATAATTTTTGAATTAATTTGGAAGCTACGTTTGTGAATACATAAATCATCAAACTTGTCATAATCACAGCCTACCCATTGAATCACATCTTTGCAAACTAGCATCTTTCTACTACAGCTTAATCCATCAACATAACCTAAACTTCGCCGCATCTCAGCTAATAAGGAAACATTATAAATCCACATCGAATGAAGAAATTATTATCAACTCTAATAACAGAAGAAAATAAAACTACAAAACAACTCTAAAAATTTACCAACCTGATCAAGCCATCAGTCTCGTGCTACAGTCATCACCGAAACAATCGTCTAATATCATCTGCACAACTGGAAAACAGAAACAAAAAATTATATTATCCACAGAAAATAATTATAAATTAGAAATAACATGAAATTAGTAGTGAATAGGAAGAAAGAAAATAAACAAAGTTTATTTGAAAAAATGTGTAAATCTAACCTCGAAATACAGAATCGATAGAAAAAAAAAATCTATTCAGAATCAAAGCCTGTTCGATAATTTTCTTCATCCCACCAACCAATGTGTACGAAATCCTAGAGTCAATATTAATAGAATCCAAGCAATATCGTTATTCAATTATTAATGTAACATATTATTTAATGTGAAATCATAAGCAAAAACCAACCAAAAATATATATTTATGTTAATTTGCACGAAATGCGCATGTTCTATGTCATATATGAATGTATCTCTAAAAAACTCCAAAGAAAATGAAATTCTTACCTTTAAATGTGAAATTTATTACTGTTGCATCAAAAGATCATGAATTGTAATTCAAATTGATAAATATAATCTTAAGGACTTAATATTTGTAACCAACATTGATAAAAATCAAGAAAGCCATTTCAAGTGTAACCCTGTTTGTACGCAACGTACTAAGCGCAAATAAGGAATTGCTCGAGTCAAACGGTAGACGATTGTCAAGTCACCGAAGTAAAATCACACTCTCACCCAATTTATGTAAAAGCCAAACCAAAGAGTCGAAACTTGTAATAACCATGAAAAAATGATGAAAGTCTATATTTGTTGCAAATACTATTCAAATCTTAAGAAGTAATATGTGAAATCTTGTATAGTTGTTATAGTTATGGGTCTGCTCATAAGCCACCCGTGAATGGAAGTTGTGGAGTTGTTTTAATGAAGGATCCAAAGAGACCTCATTAATTATTGTATTTCGATTGTATCCAATGAAAGGAACAATCAATTATTTATTTTTCGTAGCCAAAAGTGCACGATATATTGTTTTTAGTGTTAAGTGTTGAGTTTTCGTAGAAGTAAGGAGATGAAATAGTGTATTCATCACAATATCGGATTTTTCAAATAGTCATTGTTTCGACTCGTCTCCCAATTACCTATTTAAAATATCCTGGGGGCTTTTGTGTGATGAATTTTTCAAATAGATCTCATGAGAAGAGAGAAAAATTGTGATTACCTTTTAAAATGAAAGAATTTGCTAAAGGAATAGTTAGCGACCGAGCGATAAAGCTTACTTATCAATAACTGTATATTAGATAAGAGTACCGTTCTGTACTGAATATTTTTCTAGGAAAATTATTCAATAAAATTATAATTATTTTGCGAATAAAGCACAAATTATTTACGAATTGCTCACTGATTTTGAGGTTACACTTGTTTACTATCGATCAGATGTTTTTAAAACAGTTCGAACGCAGCTGACTGATTCAAAGCATTGTCAAATATCATACCGGTTCTCATGCAAGGTAAAATATCATTCCTAAAAATTATAAAACTATCAATAAAGGATCAAGAATTTCAAAATAAAAAAAATAAAATGTATGTATTATTGTTGAAATTATTTATTATTTAAGAAATTGTATTATGCGTCAGGTCTTATTGTAACTAAATAGGTCATAGCATGAAATTCTATTATTGATAAAATGGCAGAAATTAATTATAATAATCTCAAACCTAATAAAAATTGTACAAGAATATTAATTTATTAATAATTTAATTCAACTGAACCACATGGTAATTAAATCTCTTTGGTAGGTCTAAACCAATCACAGTGCATAGAAATAGCACCAAGACGGTGATCGTTTGAAAGCAACACATGTTAATCTATTATCAGACAACAACCCTGCCTTATCAGTTACACTAGCACATGTACATTGTATGAGAGGAACTATGTCTATAAGATTAAGCAGTTTTAAGAATTACATAAATTAAATTATTATTGTAATTAAAGGAATTGTATTCTACTGCTTGCCACTGACGTCATGTTTACGTCACAAGCGTTCTACCAATGGCAAATTTTTATGCAAATTATTACATTGAGATTCCGAGAAGCAAGGTCTAGCCTAAAAGCTTAGAGAAAACAGCAGCACTTCCCTTTTGAAATCCTTACCGTGTAGATCTCTTTTTATAGTTACCAAAGACCTATTTGTAAAATTTCTTGTTCGATTTTTAAATGTTTTATTTGTGAGCCGATATTTTAGGCCAATCTATTTGTTATTTATAAATTTCTGTTTTCATCAATCGATAAATTTAAAAGCTTAAAGTAAACTATCCCTTAATTAATTCGGTGAAGGAGATATTTAAATTAAAATTCCCCACGTGCTGAAATTGAAGCCTGGATTGCCGCCGATCAAACGATTTTTGATCTAAAGAAGAAAACCACGACTACCAAGGAATTTCACGTGAGTTATAAGTCATAAGGGGCCCCAATCTACGCTTCGAAAATATTTCAGTGCAGAAAAACATAAATTTTTCTTCGTTAAATTATTGGCCACGCCGACAAGCGCTTTAGCACTTAAGAGTCTAGAATTTATTCATATTAAATTCATAAGAATTTGTAGTTGATTAACTATCCTCCGCTGCCAGAACCACGACCCCGAGCAATTTAAAAAAAAAATATTTTATAATTCATTCTTTCACTATTTTTTCAAAACCGTTCAATTTTATCAATTGTAAAATTCTGTTGAATCACGCATGGTATCATGCAAGCACAAGAAAATTTTTAACTATTCTGTTAATGCCAAATTATTATCAACCTGTAAATCAAATCCTGAATCTGCACTGTATGATTACATATTTTATTGTAATATATTTCAGTTTTGTTAATTCGCTTTCTGAGTTCGATTATTTCTTAAGCCTGTCAATTATTGTTTCTGATACGTTCTATATCATCAAGAACCGATCGAATACGATCATTGAAATAATTGAATTAAGCTGGATATTGGAACAGGTCTAAGTGGATGTAGCGAGTGGGGTCAGATCAAGATATTTATTCTTGATCGAATACGATCATTGAAATAATTGAATTAAGCTGGATATTGGAACAGGTCTAAGTGGATGTAGCGAGTGGGGTCAGATCAAGATATTTATTCTTTGTCCTTACCTGCTCATATATCAGCTTTTATCTGTTACCTACCTCGACTTTGGAGCGAACACATCAATTGTACAGCAGTGGCAGCCATAGATCATATAAATTCCTACAATAGAGCTTAAACCCGACAAGACTCTGATCTCGAAATATATTCTGAACGATATTTGGTTCAAATACCGTATTTTAATCCTTCAGAACTTATTAGAGACGCAGTCCCGTAAATTATCTACATCGGGATTTTTGCTCGACCTGTATGATTTTGTATGCTCATTCTTCACAGGTAATAATTTTAAGGTATCCGTATTCAGTGTATTTCGACAATATATATCCAGAAATTGTATTCTACATCCTCTATACATGGGGCAGCGCAACAAAAATGTTCTAGAGTTTCTAATTCCCCGTAATTACAAATAGGGCAGTTTCTAGTAGAGTTAATCCAAACTCCTCTATTCTTAAACAGGTATACTCCCTTGTCTGATGCTAGTCGCAGCTGGGTAAGAATTCTAGTTTTTGCAAATGGTATATTCATCCTGAGCTGCTCTCCTAGATTTAAAAGAGGATTTATTTTTCTATAAAGGGGACAGGTTGCTGAATCTAACGCCAATCTTTGATCTTCGAGGAATAGAACTCCTGCATACCCCTCCAAAATATCTGTCAGAGAGTCAAAAAGTATCCCATCAAGAGAAAGCTCATTCGCTAATTCCAACTGATACCCGGACAAAGCTATATGTCTTTTTATCTGAACCAACCAGTTATCCGATTTATTAGCTGCCTCCGTCGACTCATCTGCTGCCAAGCTTGCCAGTGTCTTTAAACAAATAGAAGGGTACCTATTGTTAGGCATAGACAGCACTCTTCTAAGAAATTTCAGGCCTCTACAAAGTACATCAAAGTTTAGTTTGATTCTATTTGTCTCTAAACGTACTCCCCAACTCGGCGTGCATTGGCTCAAAAGAATAGCTTTTTTAAGAATTGTAATTGAGCCCTCTCTAATACTTCAAGGTTGTGGAACCCCCATACTTCCGAGCCGTACATCAAAGCGGGTAGAACGACAGAATCGTAAAGCTTCATCTTACTATCCCATACATTTGACTTAGCTTTTCTGAGAATATTCATCACTGATTCTCCAGTTGATTTGATCTTTAGATTCAGTTATCTGCTATGCTGCCGAAACTTTCCATCTTTACTGAAAATAACTCCCAAGTAATTGTACTGCTTGACTATTTCTATTTTACTTTCTCCTAGCCAGAATGATAAATTTCTCTTTAATCCTCTTTTGTGGAAAGGCACTATTTTTGTTTTATCTATATTGACTGAGAGCTTTTTGTACTCGCAATATTCTGCAAGACATTTCAGTTTATTTCTCAAATCAGATTCGCAATCAGCCAAAATAACTATATCGTCTGCAAAGAGCAGCATGAGAATGTCATCCCTTTCACTCATTCTAATCCCATTTAAATTTTTTTTCCTGAAAAAATCATCAATGTCATGTAAATAGAGAGAAAAGAGAAGCGGACTGACAGAATCCCCCTGCAAAATGCCTTTTGTGACCGATATTGGCTCGGATTGTTCACTGCCCTTGTCTATGATGGTCGCGGCCGAAGTGTAAATACCACTTAATATTCTCAATAGCTTTGAACTGACCCCCAGCTTTCCTAACTCATACCACAGAAGCGAATGGGGTACAGAATCAAACGCAGAAGCAAAATCAACATATAAAGCATATAGCTTCTTGTTCCTTACATGCACCTGGCAGTATATGAGTGATTGGAGGGTGAAAATGTTATCCGAGCAAGCGCGACTTCTGCGAAATCCATTCTGGCACTCGGGGAGAACACTTCCACTCTCCGCCCATAATGTCAATCTCCGCTCTAACATACCCGTAAATAGTTTCAAAGTACTATTGATCAACGCTAAGCTTCTATAATTCTTCGGGTTCAGTCTATCTCCTTTTTTGTACAGGAAGAACATTTTAACTTCTGTCCATTCAGAAGGAATGACTTCATCACAGAAAATTCTATTGTAGAACATCAACAGAGTATCTATCCAAACCGTGGGTAGGGCCTTGTATAATTCATAACCTATTCCATCATTTCCTGGAGCTTTTCTGTTCTTTGCCATCTTAAGTGCTCTCATAAATTCGCATTTATCGAATTCTCTATCAAGAAAGGGGTGAAGGGCGTCTTGAAATAGGTGACTTACGTTCTCTAAAGAATCATTCCTATCAATTCGATATTTTGTTGTTAGGAATTCAACCCAACGTTCCAAGGAAATTTTATTATCATTATGTTGTTTACCCCTGAAAATTTTTGCTGCTTCCCAGAAATCCTTGCTACTTTTCACTTCAGTGATTTTTCTTTTTAATTCGTCGTAATATTGGGTTTTCTTATGGTTTAACAAATCTTTGTGTTCTCTTTTCCTCAGTAGATATTCTTCTAAGAGACTAGCCTGAAAGTTATGTTTTTTCGTTCTTCTATATAGGGCACGCAATTTCCTTTTACTCATGTTACATTGTATATCATACCATACTTTGTTCTTGAACTGAAAGTGACTATTATTAGGTCTATAGTTTCAATCAGGTACTTGTGGGTGAGAATACTGCGTGAGGTCTACTGTTCACAGAACTACTAGTATTAGAGGTGGTTATGATATTGGTTGTAGACAATAACATCATAAACCGAGTTAAAACATAAACCTCACTACATTCGGTCAACAAAGAAGATAATTCAACCTCAAATATAGAGCGGCGATGGAAAAATATCAAAAATCTTAGCCTAATCTCGAGGAATTTTGATCGAAACACTTCGCCGATGATCGAAAAACTTGCATGACGAGCATGTGTGTACAATGAGTAGCCATTCTAATACTGTAGTACCACCCGCACAACTCCCTTCCAATCCTTTATCTCACTTTTCAATTATTCGCATTTCACTCCATCTAATGTGATTATACTTACGTGGGATCGATAGTATGCGGTGAGATTTACTTTGCACAGTCAGCATTGCTTATGAATTACTCCACTGCTCCCCATTCAAACAATACTGTGACAGTTTACAGTGAATCTCACCATAGAGTGGCCTTAATTCCATGATTCGCCACCAGCCGGCGCTAGCGCTAGTGTTGTAATCTCTTAATCGGATCCCATATGTGTACAGTGAGTCCCACTGTAAATTGACAGAATTCCTTGTGAATAGCATTACTGCTTCCCATTTAACCAAAGCTGTCAGCTTAAGTAGATCTGGAAACATTAGAATTCACTATAAATTGTCAGCATACCTTATTAATAGCATATTATCATAGAGAAACAATAGCATAAGTAGATATCCCATGGTATAGGGCGTTAATGTCGTAACTTTTACTGTTATCTCAAGCCTATAGTCCACGTAGTTCTTTTCCGTGAAGCTTTATGACGCTGGCAGTCTCTCATATTGTGCCGTTCATACACTCTTACCCCAACAAAACAGTAAAAATCGACAATAATTGACAGGAATCGGCTTGAGATAACAGTAAAAGATGCGACATTAACGCCCTATACCATGGGATATCTACTTACGCTATTGTTTCTCTATGATAAACAGTAAAAATCGACAATAATCGACAGTAATCGGCTTGAGATAACAGTAAAAGATGCGACATTAACGCCCTATCCCATGGGATATCTACTTACGCTATTGTTTCTCTATGATAAACAGTAAAAATCGACAATAATCGACAGTAATCGGCTTGAGATAACAGTAAAAGATGAGACATTAACGCCCTATCCTATGGGATATCTACTTACGCTATTGTTTCTCTATGATAAACAGTAAAAATCGACAATAATCGACAGTAATCGGCTTGAGATAACAGTAAAAGATGCGACATTAACGCCCTATCCAATGGGATATCTACTTACGCTATTGTTTCTCTATGATAAACAGTGAAAATCGACAGTAATCGGCTTGAGATAACAGTAAAAGATGCGACATTAACGCCCTATACCATGGGATATCTACATACGCTATTGTTTCTCTATGATATTCTCTTGCCATTTAGCCAGAGCTGTCAGCTTAAGTTGACCTGGAATCAATGAAATTCATTTTATTTATTTATTTATTCGTGGACAGAATCACAAATCATTTAAATATGATTAGGAAGGAACAACAGGCTTGGCCCAAATCTATTCCATTCCCAAATTTTGATAAATTAATAAAATGTCCAAAAACTAGGTTATGTTTCTTCTGTAAAACGTTCAAGTTCAATTTTCGTCCAAATATATATATATATAAGCTAAACATTTTGAATTTAGAGAACTTAAAACACCAAACTATATTTAAATATAACACTTAATTATCACTCCATATTGAATCGATCAAGTTATTTTATAAAATTTATTGAATTGTCAGCATTCCTTGTATATAACATCAATGCTTGCCATTTAACCATAGCTGTCAGTTTAAGTTGATCTGGAAGCAATGGAATTCACTTTGAATTGTCAGCATTCATTGTAAATAACATCCCAGCTTCCCATTCCACCAATCATGACAGTAGGAGTTAATCTTGAAGGACACCATCCAGCTGTCTATTTTGCGTCCATAAGGATAATATTCTCCTCAGTCTCTTGATCACATGTGCCCTGTTAAACCTGAGTTGATCCTCTGTAAGGAATTAAGGATAGGAAGACCATGTTAAGGCATTAGCATATTGGAGTGCAGGACTTGGATAGATTATAATGGGTTTTGAGGAATTGGTTGGTTCTATCGAAGACAAAAAATCTAGGTTAAAATCACTTCACATTTATGGGCTACTTTATTAAAACTTGAAAATAACCGAAGTGGACTGAAACTAGTAGTTGAAATGTTTCATTGACCGAGCGAGGTGAGGTCTAAGATTCAAGTCGACGGTTTGGCATTTCTCTTAATGTTTAGATGTTTGAATGTTTAAATGTTTATATGATGCGCATTTACGGCAAAACGCGGTAATAGATTTTCATGAAATTTGACAGGTATGTTCCTTTTTAAATTGCGCGTCGACGTATATACAAGGTTTTTGGAAATTTTGCATTTCAAGGATAATATAAAAGGAAAAAGGAGCCTCCTTCATACGTCAATATTAGAGTGAAAATCAGACTATAGAATTATTCATCATGAATCAGCTGTCGAGTCGACTATAAATTGAATGCCATGACGCATGCAATTCAATATCTCAATGTAACTTGGTAAAATATTAGCAGCTGTGTAGACTATAAATTGCATGCCTCATTGAATGCAATTTTTATGCACTATTAAATAGGATGCAAAGAGCTTATAACAGCTCCTCTGGGCGCCTAGATGTCTTCTGGTTTTCTCGCGCTAAATTCCGGAAAGCGTTATATGATAATTAAATCTTGTGTAAGCATGATCTGATCAAATAAATAGTCAGTGTATCAGTGTGGATATCTGCGCGAGGTCTACTGTTCACAAAAACTACTAGAAACAGAAAGGTTACTACATGTTTTTAAATTGTTATTATTAATCTGGGTAAATATTTCAATTTCTTTGGTTATATCTAATCTATCAGGAAGAATAATAATGATAATTTTATTCTGTTTTTTTTTTTTGAATTTCCAAAGGTTTAGTAGAAACTCAAATTAATATTCACACGTCATAATAAAATCCAGCTTATGATTATGTCATTTTCAACCTTTTACCAACTTCTCCCTAACCCATGTTTATGTTTTTGAAAGGACGGATTCAAGGATCCAAAGGTTCAAAGAACCTCACACGCCAACCGAAGCTTGTTGTGTGTCCCAAAGTATTTCAGTTGGGCAAACCAATACCTGTGTCCTTCACAAGGTCCAGGAGGTTTTTCCTTATACTAACATCCAATTCCTCACCTGGCTGCTTGCAGCCAAACAGAGCCCTTCTTCTAGCTCCAAGTCTTTTGCAATCCAGTATGATATGCTTGGCAGTCTCTTCACACTGATTACAGAGTCTACACATCTGACTTTCATTTTTGAGTCCAATTGTGTAGAGATGTTTCCTGGAGGTGACGATGACAAACTAGCTGACGACAAACTGGGCTGACAACAAAGTGGGCTACCGACAAAGTTGCACGCCGTCAAACTGGGCTGCATTCCTTAGAGTGCCAGTTTGGCGGTGCATGCAACGACAAACTGGCACTCCTGAGATTTTGTCACTGAACGACAAAGTTGCACGCCATCAAACTGGGCTGCATTCCTTAGAATGCCAGTTTGGCGATGCATGCAACGACAAACTGGCACTCCTGAGATTTTGTCACTGAACGACAAAGTTGCACGCCGTCAAACTGGGCTGTATTCCTTAGCTGGAAAACCAGCCCAGTTTGTCCTCAGTCCACTTTGTCGCCAGCCCAGTTTGACGCGGTCCCTCCTGAAGTGGCCATGTCCTGCTTGACCTGACCTCTACTCAGACTCACCAGCTTCTTCATATAGTTATGCTTCTTCTAGTTAATACCTAACTAGTATGCAACGATGTAGATAAGTAAATAAAAGTGATTAAATAAGTATTTAACATTCATTGAGTGCCAGAACAAGAACTGATTCAAAAATCTGGTGTGGCGCACTCACACAACTTTCCTTGCCGTTATGAAAATTGATCACCCGACGCTAGTGTTCATGCGCATCTCAAGTCTTCTTATAAACAAAGATCTAAGCCAGGTGGTGACAGGACTATAACGCTGGGGACATACGAGGTCTGCTATCTCTTCATAGTGAATCATTCAATAGGATCAACAGATGCCAACAGTTTGCAATTTGATAATCAAATTTTCTCGATTTTTGAGCTTATTTTCAATTCTAGGTGAAAATATTACTGGACATTAATTGTAGAGATTTTCATGCTTAATCTTCTCCACTCAAGATTTTCTGTCTAAATTGTATCTGGAGCCTGATAATTGAGCATCTAAAATCAAACTTTACCTAGATGGGGCGGAGCTCCTGAAATTTTTACAGATATGGGACTTGCAGCACTTGATGGAGCTTATCAATGACTATTCCAGGTATGGATTTAATCAAAATCGTTGGAGCTGTTTTCGAGAAAATCGCGAAAAACCCTTTTCTGACAACATTTTCTCCATTTTAGCCGCCAACTTGAATTGCATTTGATGGAAATTATTCGTGTCGGATCCTTATATTGTGAGGACCTTATGTTCCAAATTTCAAGTCATTCCGTTAATTGGGAGATGAGATATCATGTACACAGACGCACATACACTCATGCACACACACACACACACACACACACACACACACACACACACACACACACACACACACACACACACACACACACACACACACACACACACACACACACACTCATGGTACCTTGAAACGTATAGAAATTTGAAAATTGGGGTACCTTAATTTTTTTCGGAAAGCAATACTTTCCTTACCTATGGTAATAGGGCAAGGAAAGTAAAAATGGATAGTATTTTGCTTTGGTCACACATGAAAACCATATGAAAGTGATAAATAAGCTCATGACTTTTATATAAAACAGTATCAGCCTGCAATGAGAACTTGATGCCGTGAAACTTGACGAAATAAATGGCTCAACTTCTCATTTGTTTCAGTATCTCAGCAAATGGACAGAATATGAGTACTTGATGAAATGAAAGCTTGACGATCTGATACACTCCTTTTGTATGAGAGGGTAGTTTAATGGGACATCAATTGGGATGAACAGAGAGTAACAAAATAATAGAGAGTCTGCCAGAATACAATAGAGCCAATCATGCTATACCGCCAATAATGGTGATACAATATGATGATTACAGTTTTTACTAAAATGATTTGCCGATTGCACGGAGACTTCGGTTCTTATGAGAATCACCATCAATCGCTGAATTGATAAATGAGAATTACACTTTTTATGGAAATCCACTTCAATTGTGATTTGGAATGGTGATTCAAGTTTTTTTGGAAATTTACTCCAATAGAGATTCGTAGAATCGGGGCAATAGAACTCGGGTTTCCATGGACCTTCGAGTCAATAGGAATTTTGAGGATGGAAAAAACTCAACTGATTGAATAGGAGCGACTCTAATTAACACGATTCGAACAATTATGACAATAATTGGGCGGAAGGAATATTGAGTATTGACAGGAAAACTCAGACAGTTGACAGCTCTTTTGTGAGAGGAACAAAAGATCCCCTGATGAGCTATGACAGATGGTGATGCGGAATTGAATCAAATCCACTGCTGAGAGGGGAAGAGAGTAAGAGTGGAGAGAGAAAGAGAATGGAGAGAGAGATTGTGTTAGAGACAGAAAGAGAAAAAGAATGTGAGAGTGCTTAAAAGTTGCGATAAATGAGTTATAGAGGAAAGAAGTTTATGAATTGAAGAAGAATTATGCAAAAAAGCATAATGAAAAGGAATCGCATTGAAGATAGTAGGCTGTGATTGAGAAAGAGAGTAAGAGAGACAGTGAGTAAGAGAGTAAGAGAGATTAGATTGAATTATATTAGAGTTTTTAATTCATGTATTTTTCAATTTTTATACTAGCTTCATACACTACTTTACATTGGATAGTATTGTCAATAATTCAACGAATTTAACAAAGTATAATAGATTAATTCAGGGGTCTCCAACCTTTTTTATCCAAGGGCCACATTGTTAATTCTTGGGAGGCTTAGAGGGCCAATAACAAGGATGTACGTGGAATTTGACTTGTGGGGACACACACGACGGGGGATTTGGGATGTGTGCAATTATTATATAATATGAGGAGTTTTAAGTATGTTCAAGTAGGAAGGAACAAACCAATTAATTTAATTCTAATACAAAGTCCAATTTATTGAGTGTAAAAAGCTCATAAAAAAACTTGACAATGCATGAATTTATAAAAAGCTATCATGCTAAAAGAGACTCATTTTTAGTGATAATTTGTTTTCCACTTGAATTGTCCGCCCATTTAGGATCAAACTTTATGGTTCCGATCATTAAAATTGATTTCAAATGTTCATCTGACAAGAAAGTATTTGGATCTAACAAACTTCATTTTTGAAAATGTCTGCTCACACTTGTAGGTAGATCCAAAAAGAGAAAACATAGCTCGAGCATAGTTTTTTATATTTTAAAAGTCTTTTTCTGGGAGAGAACTGTAAAATGGAAGTATGTTACCTTCTTTGTAGCGTTCAAACAGGGACATGTACAGTCCGTGCAGACCATTTGCTAATATCTCACAATGGTTGATCGCTGCTTGTTTAAATGGAGTGGCTAGTAAGAGAAGAGTACTGAACTCACAGTTGTTGTCAAAAATGTGTATAGATATATACTTTTAAAAATATGTTGCAATAACTCTTGGCGGGCCGGACAAAATCCATCCGCGGGCCGGATGTGGCCCGCGGGCCGTAGGTTGGAGAGCCCTGGATTAATTGATAAGAATAAAGATTGGATGCAAATTTGATAACGATAATATAATATTGTGATGTAACCACATAGATCAATGATATAGGCAATGTAGCTTCTTTTCAGGAGTGGACTTTTTTACACATTCCTCAACCAAAAAAGTGAGTGTGTTGAAATATCTACTATGAAACAAAGAATCTTAGCCTGACAAGTTACATATTATATTAGAATTGTTCATATCCTACCCTACTCAACCCATTCATACCTATACATGCCTCAACCCATATTCCCACTTAACCATCCAAAATTCTGAAGCAACCCCGGAAAACGGACGAGCTGCATTATATTTGGAATTTGGAATTTGGCCCCAGCGCACGATCAATTCAAAATTTCGGCATCTCTCCGAGGCCCCTATCATATTAAGCTGCTTGTTACGTCCCCCTTTGGATCCCTTCTGGCTCCCCTAGTCCCCCTTGGCACCCCTCAACAAGACCCCCCCAACTCAACGCTCTAGCCGAGCTACATCATCAATAATATAAGGCACATGTTGTGGATAGAGCCTATAACAGGGAATTCTAATCTAGAGTCAGGAGCGTATATACAGTGCTGTGTTATATATTTATATTATGAAAATTATGGCTGATAAAATTGATTGGAATTAAAAAAAAACACTGAGCTCCGGTTGCACAAAAGCCTGTTGAATTGAATTTTAATCATGATTGAATATCACGAGAGCCAATCGGAGAAGACTTCTTTTCGGAGAAGCCTTCTCTGATTGGTTATGGCTTTTGGGCAACCGGGCTTCAATCCTAGTGTCATATTAATAATTCATTGATTCAATAAACAACATTTAATATGAATTCATCAAATAAGGCAGCTCACAATAAAATATTCGACTAGAAGAATTTGATTAATCAAAGGCACTACTAAACCAGCCAAGTTTCTAATCTTTTATGGAGTGGAATATTTCGATCAGAATGATTTGAAATGAGAGATGATCTAGAGCAATCTGCACAGCGTGGAGACCAGCAGTGTAACTGTGGTGATATATCAATCAGATGACCACCTCTCAGATGCTGTCTCGCTCCAGAATGCACAGAAATACCATTTCATATTCAATGACAAAGCTGTAGAAACAGTGGATTATTATTCAAATTGATACGATATTGACACGAATATATCACGATATAACACGTGTCAATATCACGATATATGATATTGACACAAATATCCAGATATTTCATCTCCTTATCACCTCCAGGCCTGAGACCAATTTCCATAGAGATTTATTACAATGAGCACACATGGTTGAAGCATGTGGGAGAATAAATAAGTTTCAAAACTTGACAAAAATATTAGTTTATAAGCTCTTATAATTCATACAATATACATAACACTTCATACACCGTTCACAGGAAACAGTCACAGAAATACCTGGCAGTTACAGTGGACTGTTTTCTGCGCTGAGATCATCATCTCAATGAATTATGCGGGAGACTGAGGAAGACCATCTGCAGATTCAGGATTCTGAGGACACTGGTCGACAAGGGATGTTTAAGAGTTATCTACTTCTCTCTAGCACAGTCCCTCATGCTGTATGGGATTGTGGGATGGGGAGGTGCAAGCTTCTTGCACATCGAACCGCTCCTCAGGGTACAGAAGCTTATCATGAGGGTCATCAACCAGAAGCCTCCACGCTATTCATCAGAACAGCTATTCAATGAGTTTGACGTGATGGATCCAAGACAGCTTTACTCCAAGGAGATACTATGCAGATTACACAAGAACCCAACAACATTTCAAACCAGAAACCACAACCACAACACCAGATACAGGAATCTTCTCATCACCAGTGTTGCAAGGAAGGCACTATACCAGAGACATTTCAATCATTTAGCACCAAAATCATATAATCTACTTCTTGCAATGTTAAACAGATTAATCATCCTAGAAAGTTCAAAACAATAGTACACAATTGGTTGATGAGCAAGGGAAGACAGAACATAGAAAACATTATTTCAAACAAGTAACCACCTAATTGCTTGCTAAACACTAACTTATTAATAATACGCACAAAAAAAAACAAACAAAACCTACTCTTGAACATGGTACGCCATAGTGGAGTAGGTCAATTTCCACACAGAAAAAACTAAACAAGTAAAGGACACATTATAATAATTTTTTGTAACTAGCTATTGTATGTAATATTGTAATTTATCTAATATTTTGTGTAATTGATGTTGTAGTTTTAGTTTTTTTTTTGGGAAATAAACATCTATTTCATTCATTTTATCTATTCATTTATTTAATTCAAATTTGATTATTATAACTTGAAATCTACTCATTTTTACACGATTTGAGTATTAAAAATTCGACTGAGTCACTTTCAATGTTGTAGAACCATTGTTCTGTACCAAATGAAACTGTAGAATTAGACGATATATGTGTGGCTTTATTCCATTTGTATATTAAATTTGAAGTGTTTACTATATTGAAAGATCCATTTTCGAATCGATTTGTTCTGATAATACACAACACATTATTCGTTGTAACAATACACATAATATTTGATGAAGAACGATAAATGAAAGCATTTTTCATTTGGTGAAGTTCTTTTAATTTCTGTTCACTATTAATCCTTTCGATAGTAGACAAATATTATCCGTTGCTGTAATATAATACACATTTCATGTCAATGACCGTATGAGAAGCATTGATTCCGTTTTGAAGAAAGCCGATAGTTTAATATATTGCTATTATTGGAAATATGTTGAATTTTATTTCTTCTAATTACTGGAATTATATTGCTTTTACAAATAGAAGAGACCACAGCTACTGTACTCCAGGTTTCTGTAACAAATTCTCCCAAAATAAGATTCATACTGTTGCTCATTTTTGCCCGGAAATTGTTTTTTCCCCCGGAAAACTGTGGGAAGAAAAGCCTCAGAAAAAACCCTCATGCTCCAACAACCTGCTGAGCTGATGCGATGCGAATTTTTTAATTTTGAATTACTTTCTGCGGCTTGGAATATGATCAGCCAAGCGGTGAAAAGAGTCTTGAACAGGAAAGGAGTGTGGTTATTAACAGAAACGGTCCACTTTCTGAGCAGGAAATCACCCTAATCTGTCAGAGCTGGTCGAATGGGAGGCTTTGATGTTACTTACGAGAAATCCTGACAATTTAAAGTGAATTTCACTGTTTCCAGATACACATAAACTGTCAGCATTGGTTGAACGGGATGCTTTGATGTTACTTACGAGAAATCCTGACAATTTAAAGTGAATTCTACTGTTTCCAGAATACACTTAAACTGTCAGTATTGGTTCAATGGGCAGCTTTGATGCTATTTATGGGGGATACTGACAGTTTACAGTGGATTTCACTGTAGAAAAATTAGCCAAGTAGAATGAACACTGAACAGGTTTACAGAGATTGGTGGAAAAAAGAAAAATGCTGAGCTTTCTCTTATGGCGTGGGAGTAAAGTTGTTCACCATCGTGAGAAGGCTTTCTGTCAATGAGATTCAGTTTAAACTGTCAGAAGTTCTTGAAGATAAACATTGGTGCTCCCAGTTTAATCAATGCTGATAGTTGGCAATGAGTTTCACTGAAGTCTTTGAGGGAATGTACAGGGTTGGACGTTTGTGGGGGCGAGAAAAATATGAAAAAGTTACAGTCAGATTTTACAGAGGTGTACATTCGTCTATGGGGACAGAAAAATATTAAAAATGGGAAGTAAGATTTCAAAGATTGGTTATAGAAGAGAAGGTACTCGAATATGAGTGGACGATGAGGAATTGATTGAGTGATTGATTAAGTAACATTTTAAAGATTGGTTATAGAAGAGAAGGTACTTGAATATGAGTGGACGATGAGGAATTGATTGATTGATTGATTGATTAAGTACTTTACTATATGATGTAGATTACAAGATGTAGATGTAGATTACAATATATACTGGCTTATACACTCTTATATACAATAGCTTACAATACAGCAAAATTATGGATGAATTTACAAAATATAAATTAAGAAAATAATTATTGCGCTGTATATAATATGAAAAAAAAACAATTTGTAATAACTATAGATAAAATAGATAATATTGTTATGCATCTACTATGCATCTCAGGAAGAGAGATGAGTGAAGACCGGGAGGTGAGAAAATAGAAGTAAAAGATGAGTGAAAGTGAGAAAAATAGAGGAAGGAATAGTAGTGTAGGGAATAAAGATAATGGTAGATAAAGTAGAATGAAGAAGGAGAGGAAGCGGAGGATTGGAAGAGATTTGGTGGAAGCAGGAAATAAAGCGAAAGATATAAGAGTGGAAGATGTGTGGAGAAAGGAAGGTAAAGGAGAGAAAATCACAAATGTGGGAAAAAAGATGAGGAAAAACTTGGAACGTAACATGACAGAGAGGAGAATAGAAAGTGATGATCATTATTGAGGTTGAGAAGATGAATAGTGTAATTATATTGATGGATGATGGGATATGACAAAAAATGAAGGACTTTATAGGTGTCAAAGAGGAAAAAAGGGGATAATAAAGGGGGAAATCATTTGTGACATACATCAGGTTGCAAAGAATTATAGAGTACAGGACAGGAAGTGATACTGACGGTGTGTAAAAAACAATTCGTTAAGGAGCAAATTAGATTTAAGAAATTTGATGAATAATAAGGTAGAGGAGGAGGAGAAGAAGTAGAAGGCGATGCAGGCTGTTGAGAGAGAGAGATCGAGAGTTCGATTGATTGATTGATTAGCTGCCTTTATTCAAACCTAGGAGGGCGAAGTTAGGCCGCAGCCGGCCCTCTCTTACACTTAATCCTCCAATACAATTCTAAGTAAAACTAAAACACTGTACAACAAAGATTATAAGATAAGATAAACTAATTTCACAAAATAATAAAAAACTTCCAAATAGCGAATGGAAGAAAGAAAAAGGAAAAAAAAATTCTTTCTTAATTGAATCAGGGAAAAGAATACAGTAAGAAAAAGTGAAAACGGAAGAAACGTTAGTTCAAAATCCATAGATAGAAGTAGAAAAGAAGAAAGAGAGGAATAAATTAGGAGAAAGATATTAGGAGAGTAGAAAGGAGAAAAAAAGAGAGAGAGAGGGAGAGAGAGAGAGAGAGAGAGAGAGAGAGAGAGAGAGAGAGGGGGGTACAAGGACGAGATGTGGAAGTAAAGAGCGAAGGGAAGAGAGAAAGAGGGAGAAAAATAGGGTTGTTTGAATTTCCATGTTAATGATATTACAAAAAAATTGAAGAAGGTGATACATGATGAGAGGGCAATAATATAGTAGAGTGGAGAGAAAAAGGAGGAAAAATAAGGAGTAGAAAGTGAAAATACAAAAATGTTCGAAACAATGAGAAGTGGAAGAAAAGAAAACAAGTAATAAAAAACATGAAGCAGAAAATTAGAGAAGAAAAATGTAAGCTCTTCAAATGCGCTGTACAGAATATTATGAGCTATAGACTTCATTAACTCTGAAAAGTGCTACCTATTACTTTCTTAAAGTGGGAGGAAGCAAAAAATAAGACGTACAGCAAGACGTAAGAAAAATGTCAGAACTTGAGGGAAATAATAAGATTAGCGCTGGGGAAAAAGATGAAAGAGTACCTTGCAACAATGTGACTGACTAGCCACTTTTTCAGCTTGGCTGCCTCGTCATAGCAACTCTTGAGATGGAAATAAATTGGGGTGGATGATTTCAGAGAGCTAGGATCTCACAAAATTCATACAATCTGTCAGAAGCACTCAGATATTGGGATTGAGGAATCTAGTTACATGTTTTATACCGTTAAGAGGTGTTTACATTGGTCAAGTTTCATTAAATTCAAGTTTTCTTGACGTTTGTGTAAAATGAATGTATTTTGCAAACCAAAGCTGCGTTTACACCAAAGCTATTAACAGAATGTTAATAACTTAATCCTTATAGATTCTATTGAATTGAACATAACTTATCATACACATGATCGAAATATGTGTTGTCAAGTTCCGTTCAATCTAATAGCATCTATAAGGATTAAGTTATCAATATTTTGTCAATAACTTTGATGTACGCAGCTTCAGACAAGTTTCAAGTTTCAAGTTTTATTGTTTACATCAGCAATAGAACAAAAAAAAAACATCTCATCAGATACCTATAACTAACAATTCAAAGATACTAGGCACTTCTGAAAGGTTAATTTGGCACTATATCATAGTTTAAAGAACATAAACTTAAATCCACTATACCAATGTAGAACCTCAAGTTTTACTGAATGAAGTGGATGTTGAACGTCATGACTTGAACATGGTTTCAACTTGAATCTTGAAGAATTCAACCCAAGAATGGCAAAATGAGATGAAAACAGTTGTCAGTCAATGTTGAATGTATGAAAACAACTGAATAAGAAAGAATGATGCAGATGAAGAAGAAAGCTTTGAGATTGAATACCTTTTCTACTTCGTAATAGTATATACTTTTGAGTTTATGAGAACTTGAATTCAAGTAAACTCGACTCCAAGGCACAACTCACACTTACGCGACCCAGGTCGAGAAGAGACTCGACTCTAGTCGAGAGCATGTGTTTTCAAATAGTGACGTCGCGGAGACTAGAATCGACTGGTCTGAGTGTCACCATTTGGAAACACATGCTTTCGACTAGAATCGAGTCTCTGCTCGACCTGAGTCGCGTAAGTGTGAGTTGAGCCTAAATCACCCATTTTTCTCTAACGTTAAAAAACTTGAATTCAAGTAAACTTGACCAATGTAAACGTAGCTTTATCAATCGCAAATTCCAAAGATGTATTCCAAATGGATTGCATTGAATCTGGAATTGAATGATACAATCTTATGTGGGGGCTTATAGAATTTTAAAAAACACTTGAAATATGCCGATAATTTATTTATTTATTCATTCATTCACATTAACCAATGCACAAGTCAAATACATGATTAGAAAAGGATCAACAGGCCTAGCCCAAAACTGTACCCTCTCCGAATTTTGATAGTAGTAAGCCAATAAATATAAAGAAAATAAAAATCTCAGTACCCTGATTTATTTTATTTATATTTATATTAAAAGTAGTCCCATACAGAAAAGAGAATAGTAAGCCAATGTCTAAAAGGTAGGTTATGTTGCTTCACTTTGAATCAAATTGCGAGTCCAGAAATGTACAAACCAAAATTTAGAATTTGATTAGATTGAAAACAGAAAAGAGTGAAAATATTGCAGCAAACTGTAAACTGTAAAGTTTTCAAAACTTGGAAACATTGAATTATTCAGAAATCAAAAAACAAAACATAGACAATATGGTGACGTTATCCAATACAGAAGATCATCGTCATGCTATTTTTTCCAAACACATCTGCAACCAAACATCTTGACACAGATTCTATTCAATTTGAACTTCTTGAAAGTTCACTGTAGGAGCGACAAGAATAATATCGAGAATTGTGCTACTTGCAGCAACTTTTCAATTGGCTCGACGCTGAAAAGTTGAAAGTTGAGTGAGTTAGATCCCACTAAATGAAAAACGACTGCAATGGAATAACGCGGTAAACATTGAGTTAGTTGGACTGAAGCCAGAGTTGGTGCAACTAAAATTCTCGCTCTAAAGCAAAGTGAAGAAGTGGAGAGTATGTTCCTCATACTTATTTTTGCTATTTGTTGGGAAAGGAGCTCTGTAGAATGTGATGGAATATACGAGAAATATATGAGTTAGAACGACTAGTTAAGGACTAGAAAGAAGGACATGAATAGGGGATAGTGGGAATATGAAAGTAAAATAATTCTGTTATATCCGGAATCAATGTTCAACATCAATAGCCGTGCCCCTAATCATTATAGAGATTCTCCAATCGATAAATCTTGTTGACTATCGATGTATTGAATAGACTTAGAACGTTGTCAAAAATCCACTTTAATTAAATAAAAATTAAAAATTAATATTTTACAGGAGCATGCTTTCGTGTGTGCTCACACATCATCAGCTGTAAGTTACAGTAAAGTTACAGGAAGTAGAAAGATTCCAACTTAACAAAAACAAAAGCAAGAGCTACTTGATAATTCTGACTAATTATCATTCCTATTTTTGATTTATGATTTTAATTTCAATTCTAATTTATATACTTAATTCTAACAAAATTATTAGAAATTATATGATTTCGGCCTACTTTTTATGAAAAACATTTTACTTATTATAAAACTAACAAAAAGAAAAGCAAGAGCCACTTGATCATTGTAATTGATTGTTAATTCTAATTTTCTTAATTCCAACAAATTATTCGAAATTACATGAATATTTCATATGAAAAAAATTATAATAAAATAAATAGGTGTAAGGCAGTAAAATAGGTTATCTAAGTTGAAAAGATTTCAGAGTGGAAATTTGATATATCATCATCACTGTTGGAAATACTTATCAAGAATCCTAGAAAACTACTGAAATTGGGTTAACACCCTTTTTGACAACGTTCTTAGTCTATTCAATTATGGAAAAGTTCCACAACATCAACATTAACACTACAAACTTAATTCTCGATGTATTACTTGAACTAAGGGAGAAATCGAACTAAGCCATAGCCACCTCTAATACAAGACCACGGCCTACGATATTGCAACGTTGCAGTGTAGGCCTACAATCTAATACATTATTGGTGAAAAAGATCAGCTGGTATTTTTTTAAATCTTTTTCACCAATAATGTATTGGATTCTAGGCCTACACTGCGACGTTGCAGTATCGTAGGCCGTGGTCTTGTATTAGATCTTGTAAAAGATCAGCTGGTATTTTTTTAAATCTTTTTCACCAATCATGTATTATATTCTAGGCCTACACTGCGACGTTGCAATATCGTAGGCCGTTGTCTTGTATTAGAGGTGGCTATGACTAAGCTCAACGAATTTCCACTTAGCTGTTCACCCTGTTGTCAATATTTGCAGCAGCAAAAGTCTCTGGGGTGATTTACATAATTTATTTGGATTCTCGTTTGATAAATATTATTAATTCATTTGCATTTGGATAATTTCAATATCCCAGTAATTCCCATCTGCAAAGGAAAAACTGAGGGAGAGGTAGAACACTGTGAACCTGTGGCAATATTGAAACAACTATTTGATAACTAGGAAAATGTGATTGAGAAAGGATGAGCTAATAATGGAGAAATAAATGAGGGAATACAAACAAGTAGATGAATTAGAATAAACTGCTCTACTTACTTACCTCATGCACGAGCAGGAGGTCACAAAGTCCATTTCTAAAGGATGGGGTGGACCCCCTTATAGTTCACCAGGAAGGAGACTCATGCCAGTTGAAAGAGCTGATAAATCACTATACAGAGTATGAATTTGAAAAAAATCGGTCAAGTTATTTTTGAGAAAATCGTGATAGAAATTTAACAAAATCCATTTTTCTAAAGAATATTACAGGGCTCCTGCAATTTTCTCAGAAATGAGACTCATGTCAGATGATAGAGCTTATAAACAGCTATACAGGGTATCAATTTGAAGAAAATCGTTAGAGCCGTTTTCGAGAAAACCGTGAAAAAAACATGGTTTTTAGCCATTATCCGCCATCTTTAATTGAATTTCTTATTGTCGGATCCTCATGGTATGAGGACCTTAAGTTTAAAATTTCAAGTAAATCGGTGAATTGGGAATGGAGTTAACGTGTTCACAGACACACACACACACACACACACACACACACACACACACACACACACACCACACACACACACACACCACACACACACACACACACACACACACACACACACACACACACACACACACACACACACACACACACACACCACACACCACACACACACACAACACACACACACACACCACACACACACACACACACACCACACACACACACACCACACACACACACACACACCACACACACACACACACAACACACACACACACACACACACACACATACACACACACAGACCAACACCCAAAAATCATGTTTTTGGACTCAGGGGACCTTGAAACGAATATAAAACTTGAAATTAGGGTACCTTAATTTTTTTTGGAAAGCAATACTTTCCTTACCTATGATAATAGGGCAAATAGGGCAAAGAAAGTAATGAAACGTATAGAAAACTTGAAATTATAGGGTATCAATTTTTTTTGGAAAGCAATACTTTCCTTATCTATGGTAATAGGGCAAGGAAAGTAAAAAGAGAAGATGGTGAAGAGAGGTAAAAAATGATTTATGTAGAGAAATTGAATGGGAAGGAAGCTGTGGAAAGTTGGAGGAGAAGCTAAGAGTGTTTGAAAATAATAGAGGACCACAAAATAAAGTGGAAAAGGAACCAATAATGGATTGATGGTGAGGAGGGGTAATGAAGAAAATGGATGCACGAAGTGAGGGGATGACAATAATGCTTTACTTCGGAATGAAATTTTCAAACATTACACAAGATCTAATTGAATCAAGAATAGATAATAGAGAATGCTCAACAGAAAGTATTGGAGAAAGAAGCTAAAGATGTACACAAATAGGAAAGAAACATCACTGTTCAACACAGCTTTCCCCACTACAAGACGTTCTGAATAGCTTCAACAGTTGTACAGAGGTTTCGATTCTCGCCATGTACTCTATATTTATCTCTGCTACTTTTTGCAGCTCCAAAACCAATAAATCGCAATTCCCAGATCCACTTTAATCTGTCAGCAACCCTTGCAAATAAAACCAATGTTCCTCATTCAACCAATGCTGACAGTTTGAGGTGAATTTCTTTGGAGAGTGCAACACTATTACCCGATTTTCTAGTGTTGAATTATTTATTTGCCGGTTTATTTATTGCCGCATTGGAAGGCGGAACAACAACTATGCTGCTATTGGAAGATTGTATTCTAGATTCTCGTAGAATTGTCAGCATTTTTTATGGAGAGCATTGATGCCTGCCATTAAACCAATGCTGTAAGTTGGGAGTGAATCCCTCTATAAAGATTTCGATGGGGTCAGAGAGTGAAAACACCTGTTGATTATTTTTGATAATAAGTGGGAGGAAGCTCATCCTGAACCTAAAAGAAGTTTTCTAAAAAGTACTATAATCATATCCTGTGTTATCGAATGGGCACGTTAAAGTGTAGGGTCCCGGCTGAAGTATGACAGTCGTAAGGCCCATTGGCGGCTCAAATGATATATGCAGGCGAGGTGGAACTTTTCCTTCAGAGACTCCCCACCAATAAACGTCATACGATTATTATTATTATCATATAGTTAGGTCCACGATATAATGGCAGTGATTGATAAGCAATGGTATTGCTATCCTTGTCTATCATTCGATGAAGCGGATAGCGCTCATTCTCGCTTTTCTCTGTTGCCAGATCGTCTTTTAACAATGTAGAATTAATGATTAATTAATAAAATATTTTGAATGAAAAAGACTAAGAAATTGTCAAAAACCACGGATTCATTGGGTACTTAGAAAGACCGGTTTCGGTTATTACACCATTATCAATCTCTGATAACTCTCTGTTTATGGTGTAATAACCGAAACCGGTCTTTCTAAGTGTCAATAAATCTGTGGTTTTTGACAATCTCTTAGTCTTTCTCATTCAATATGAATAATTACCACAATATCAACTTCTCAACTACACAAAAAACAATATTTCATCTTGATTATGGAAATTCATTATGAAATTATTGAAAAATATTATTATTTCTTGATAAAATATAATTACTATCTTTAACAATAATGAACATTTAATATTACATCAATAAGCCTATTAATAAAAACAATATAAAAATCTTGTAGTACCCTTTATTTTTTAAAAACTTTAAAATAGTTCAACAACTAGTTTTGACTAACTTTATTTTGTGAAAAATGAAGGGTACTAAAAGTTTTTATTTTGTTTTTATTAATTTGTTAAAAAGTAGCCCATTTGAGTGAAGTGTTTTTATCAATAAACCTGCATTAGATACCATCTATAGAAGGCATTGGCAAGACAGAGGATCGGCAACGTTTTTCTTCACTGCCATTATAACGTGGACCTCACTATAAAATCATGTGATTCAATGGACAATAGATACATCACTATAATGCTTTATTTACTTCAGTATGGAATTTTCAAACATTACAGAAACACTGATATACCATCAACATCAGTAGAAAGTCCGTCTACTAACTTTGATGTACCGTAATTGAATCAATGACCAAATAAATATCAACTTATCTGATCTATAAATATCTTTATATCTATAAATATCATGAGGGTCATCAACCAGAAGCCTCCACGCTATTCATGGGACCAGCTATTCAATGAGTTTGACGTGATGGATCCAAGACAGCTTTACTCCAAGGAGATACTATGCAGATTACACAAGAACCCAACAACATTTCAAACCAGAAACCACAACCACAACACCAGATACAGGAATCTTCTCATCACCAGTGTTGCAGAGAAGGCACTATACCAGACACATTTCAATCATTTAGCACCAAAATTATATAATCTACTTCCTGCAAACTTTAAAAAAATTAATCATCCTAGGAAGTTCAAAACAATAGTACACAATTGGTTGATGAGCAAAGGAAGACAGAACATAGAAAACATTATTTCAAATAACAACTAACCACCTAATGACTTACTAAACACCAACTAATTAATAATACGCACAAAAAACTAACAAAACCTACTGTAGAACATGGTACGCCATAGTGGAGTAGGTCAATTTCCACACAGAAAAAAACTGAAGTAGATGATACATTATGAGAATTTTTTGTAACTAACTATTGTATGTAATATTGTAATTTATCTAATATTTTGTGTAATTGATGTTGTAGTTTTAGTCTTTTTTTTGGGAAATAAACATTTATTCATCTGTTATTAATTTATTTATCTTAATCTTCTGATACATTGTGGCCACACAGTCCAACCCTTGACAACAAGCGCCCCTGATGACAGGCTGGGGAAGCTCCTCCCCAGGAGTGAAATGCATTACACTGTTCTCAACCAAAGAGGTTAGTCTATTTTGAATATTTCCTTTAAAATAACATGTCCTCACTTTAAGCATTTCCGGGATTATGTACTCTTGAGGCAAGGCCACACTAGCGTTTCTCATGCATTTTCAGACGATTCGGCAGGTCTGGAAGTTCTCCGATTGGCCCGGTAGGGTTGGCGTTCGGGAATCAGCTGATAATCAGCCAATCACAGAGCTTCCTTCCTTTCCGACCACAACCACCGAAAACAAAGCCGTAGTGCATTCGTGTGATGTCAGCACAGGTAGGGTTCCTACACCAATAAAAATTCGTTGATTTCAGCTGATCTAAAATAAAATATAGTGTTGTGGAAACAAATAGTGTCCAGTTGCCTCAAAAATCAAATTTGAGATATCATTTTTCCTCAATAAAGGAGACAATAAAGAACAATTTTTAAAAAAATCAGATTGATATGTTGGTTGAACAAAAGTGTAAGGAACAATTGTTCCTAATTTACCATCTTAATTCGTTCTCAATTTTCTTCATTTTCGAATGTTTTTTTTTATGTAGGCTATTGTATTATTACAGAAATTTCATAATGAGTTCTCTCTGATTAATAGAATCATTAATTCATATTATTTAATATTTCGTGGTTGAATCTAAATTTTGAAAAGTATTGCTTGAATCGACAAATCATTAGTATCCAGAGATGACTAAAGTCAGTTACACACACAACGATTTTTGTTCGTACGATATTTTGCCGTCCTTATAAATTCTATCATATTAAAATGAGCTTGACACACATCATCTGTTTAATCTAATAGAATTTATAAGGACGGAAAAAAATCATACGAACAAGAATCGATGTGTGTGTAGCTAGCCTAAGGGTGGGCACTCACCAGTCAGTCAAGACAAGACTAGTCACGATTAGTCACAATACTTCACATAATTGCTCATGAATACATGTCTATTTGCAATGACTAATCGGTGTGAGTTGCTTCATAAGCAACAAACTATGTGAAGTATTGTGACTAATCGTGACTAGTCCTGTCTTGACTGACTGGTGTGTGCTCACCCTTAGGCTAGCTACACACACCAGTTAATCAAGACAAGACTAGTCACGTTCAGTCACAATACTTCACATAGTTGCTTATGAAGCAACACACACAGATTAGTCATTGCAATTAGACATGTCTTCACAAGCAACTATGTGAAGTATTGTGACTAAACGTGTCTTGTCTATTCTTGACCAACTGCTGTGTGCATAGCCTAACGCATTTCCGGGTTCAATTACCTCTTACAACTAAACATAATTATTACAATATTATTAAAACTTTGATAACGATATTATAACTCAGTAGAGGAAAGCTATAGAGTGGATGACAAACGAGTTCTAGAGTGAGCTCAACATATTCCAGAGAAGGACTTATCAGAGAATATAATTGATTTCCGGCCCAATGACCCCTCACAATTACAATAATCACAACTACAATTACAATTAAAACTCAGACAGGATGAACTCTAAAGAGGATAGCAAACGAGTCCTATAATAGGGCGATCAAACCATATTCCAAAGAAGGACTTATCAGGGAATATAATCAATTCCCCTTCTAAAACCTAAACCCTTTAACATCGCTCATTTATCAGATTATCACTCGGGCTTTTACAAATGCGGTCAGCCGGCTCCGTTTTGCTGATTAATTAATTTCCGTTCACATACTGAGTGTGGTTTGAGCTGGTGGGCCGCTGAAATTCACTTTAAACTGCCAGCATTTATAAAATGGCTGGCATTGATTTTATCCTTGACAAATGCTGACTGGATGATGTAGTGGATGAGACCAGTGTGAGATTGACTTTGAGTGTCAGTATTGATAGTATTGTAGTATTGATAGTATTGTAGTATTGATAGTATTGTAGTATTGATAGTATTGTAGTATTGATAGTATTGATAGTATGAAGAATTGTTCCTAATTTACCATCTTAATTCGTTCTCAATTTTCTTCATTTTCGAATGTTTTTTTTATGTAGGCTATTGTATTATTACAGAAATTTCATAATGAGTTCTCTCTGATTAATAGAATCATTAATTCATATTATTTAATATTTCGTGGTTGAATCTAAATTTTGAAAAGTATTGCTTGAATCGACAAATCATTAGTATCCAGAGATGACTAAAGTCAGTTACACACACAACGATTTTTGTTCGTACGATATTTTGCCGTCCTTATAAATTCTATCATATTAAAATGAGCTTGACACACATCATCTGTTTAATCTAATAGAATTTATAAGGACGGAAAAAATCATACGAACAAGAATCGATGTGTGTGTAGCTAGCCTAAGGGTGGCACTCACCAGTCAGTCAAGACAAGACTAGTCACGATTAGTCACAATACTTCACATAATTGCTCATGAATACATGTCTATTTGCAATGACTAATCGGTGTGAGTTGCTTCATAAGCAACAAACTATGTGAAGTATTGTGACTAATCGTGACTAGTCCTGTCTTGACTGACTGGTGTGTGCTCACCCTTAGGCTAGCTACACACACCAGTTAGTCAAGACAAGACTAGTCACGATTAGTCGCAATACTTCACATAGTTGCTTATGAAGCAACACACATCGATTAGTCATTCCAATTAGACATGTATTCATAAGCAACTATGTGAAGTATTGTGACTAAACGTGTCTTGTCTATTCTTGACCAACTGCTGTGTGCCTAGCCTAACGCATTTCCGGGTTCAATTACCTCTTACAACTAAAAATAATTAGGCCTATTACAATAATTACAACTGAACATTATTATTACAATATTATTAAAACTTTGATTACGATATTACAACTCAGTAGAGGAAAGCTTTAAAGCGGATAACATACGAGTACTGGGGTAAGCTCAACATATTCCAGAGAAAGACTTATCAGAGAATATAATCGATTTCCGGGCCCAATGACCCCTTACAATTACAATAATCACAACTATGATTTCAATTAAAACTCAGACAGGATGAACTCTAAAGAGGATAACATACGAATCCTATAATAGGGTGATCAAACCATATTCCAAAGAAGGACTTACCAGATAATATAATCAATTCCCCTTCTAAAATCTAAACCCTTTAACATCGCTCATTCAATCAGATTATCACTCGGGCTTTTACAAATGCGGTCAGCCGGCTCCGTTTTGCTGATTAATTAATTTCCGTTCACATATCGAGTGTGGTTTGAGCTGGTAGGCCTAGCGAGATTCACCTTAACCTGTCAGGATTGGTTGAATGAGTGGCATTGATTTCATTAATGGCAAATGCTGAGTGGATGATGTAGTGAATGAGATGAGTGTGAGATTGGCTTTGAGTTTCAGTATTGATAGAATATGAAGAATTAATGTTGCTTATGAGAGATACTGACAGATTGAAGTGAATTCCACCAAAGTGAGGTTGACTTCGACTGTCAGTATTTATAAGGTTAGCAAAAAAAAATACAAGAATCGGAAAAGAAAAAACAGGCTATTGCCTAAAACTTCTTCAATTTCCTAATTTAGGTTTTAATTGTCCAAATATTATAGGTTATGTCCATTCAAATTTCTACACCAAATCACAATCTAAAATATAAATTAGAATAAAACAAACAATTTCAAATTTGGATGGATTAATAATAAAAGTTTCTTAAAAACATGAAACAAACTATAAATTCACAAAATAAAGAATAAAAACACTTAAATTTTGAGCTCGAAAATATCACATTCACCATAGCTATTGATTATTATGAAGAGTTATTATTATTAAGATTATTATTGATTGAATATGAAGAGTTAAAGTTGTCTACGAGAGATGCTGACAGATTATAGTGAATTTCATCAAAGTAAGGTTGACTTTGAGTGTCAGTATTGGTTGAATGAAAAGCATTGATGCTGTTTATGAGAGGTGCTGACAGATTAAAGTGAAGTGAGGGTTGCAGCAAAAAGGTACTTTGATCACTAATTGAGCAGCTAATAGCTTTTGCTGACCACGTTATTAGTGGGTGAGTGAATGAGTGGGTATTTATTAGTTGATGAGTGACTCTATAAGTGTGTGAGTATTTGTTAGATAATGTGTGGGTGAGTAAGTAAGTGTTAGCATAAAGACAAAGACAGAAGTAGATATTACATGGTATAGATAGACGTTTATGCTCCTAATTTCAAGCCGATTCTTTGTTAACCAGTGGCGAGGCGTCCGGTCATCTCTGGATTCGCCGATGACTGAACAGAAATTTATATGTAAAGCTGCGTACACATAGTCGCGCATCCAACCCGCACCGAGCACGCTCCTCCCTCGTACCGCCCTCGTTCCTCCATCGTACCGCAGTAGCTCCGCCTCCGCTCGGCAGTCGCACCCATCATGAACGTTACGGAAGATGTTAGATCTTCTCGCGTTCCCCGGTCGAACCACTGTTGTTCCCCGGTCGATCATCAAACGCTCTGCTGGAGTGACGTTCGGTTGCGGAGCAGAGCGAAAGTCTGTACGCACCTTTATGTGTATATTAGATGTCATCTTTCTCGATAAATAATCGTCCAAAATGGAGCATTATCCTTAAAGTAGGGGAGGGGGTGCAGCTTTTATTCAAACATTGAATTGAATTGTTCTTGGAGATGACTAAGCCAAAAAGTCATGCCTCGCCCCTGATGTTAACTCAAGCCAATCAATATAGACTATTGTTGATTATTTTTGTGTTTGGGTGAGATTGTAAGAACAGAACCAAATAAGATGCAACTAGATTCACATAGCTTCACAGAAAAATAACTACTATAGTCTAATCTGTACAAAATCATTTCTGACTTGGAGGAATATGCGGCGCAGAGAAATGGAGGGAGATCTGCCAATCACAGTGATTAATAGAGTCATAGGTAGAGGCGCAGTTGCCAATTTGTCAGTCGTCTGACTGCTTCCAGACAAGAAACTAGAAGAAAAAAGTCACTAGAAGTTGGAGCATGCTGGCCGCTTCAAAACTGTAACATTGCGCCTATGTATACCTCCCTCTGAATTTTTACTTTCCTTGCCCTATAACCATAGGTAAGGAAAGTATTGCTTTCAAAAAAATTGAGGTACCCCAATTTCTAAATTTCTATATGTTTCAAGGTCCCCTGAGTCCAAAAAAGTGGTTTTTGGGTATTGGTCTGTATGTGTGTGTGTGTGTGTGTGTGTGTGTGTGTGTGTGTGTGTGGTGTGTGTGTGTGGTGTGTGTGTGTGGTGTGTGTGTGTGTGTGTGTGTGTGTGTGTGTGTGGTGTGTGTGTGTGTGTGTGTGTGTGTGTGTGTGTGGTGTGTGTGTGTGTGTGTGTGTGTGTGTGTGTGTGTGTGTGTGTTGTGTGTGTGTGTGTGTGTGTGTGTGTGGTGTGTGTGTGTGGTGTGTGTGTGTGTGTGTGTGTGTGTGTGTGTGTGTGTGTGTGTTGTGTGTGTGTGTGTGTGTGTGTGTGTGTATGAGTGTATGTGCGTCTGTGTACACGATATCTCATCTCCCAATTAACGGAATCACTAGAAATTTGAAACTTAGGTCCTTCCCCTATAAGGATCCGACACGAACAATTACGATCAAATGCAACTCAAGAGGCGGCTAAAATGGCGAAAATTTTGTCAAAAAAGGGTTTTTCACGATTTTCTCGAAAGCGGCTCCAACAATTTTGATCAAATTTATACCTAAAATAGTCATTGATAGCTCTATCAACTGCGACAGTTCCTGGATATGAGTTGCCCCGACAGCAGACAGGGAAGATGACTATAGAGCAGATGCATATTGGGGATTTGCGAGTCTAATCCAAGTGCGAGTGTGGGGAGACTCAAACCATGGACCACATTGTCCTCGTCATGTCCATGTTATCATTTTCCTGGAGGTTTGCTTAGATTGCACTGGCGGATAGGAGGCTGTGCTCTGGCTGAGGAAGTTGAACGGCATTTGATGTTAATCCGAAAAAACCTGATTGTTAGTTGTTAGTTTCTTGTATATTAATAATATTTTATGTTTGACAATCCAAATTGGTAGGCTCCATTTTTTACCTCTCGACTTTTGTTGCCTAACCACTGCGACACCATACGCTTATTATAAATAACTGCCACAAGTCTCTTACCTATCTGTGAAAATTCCAGGAGCTCCGCCTCATGTATGCAAAGTTTGATTCTAGATTCCAAATTATCAGGCTTCAGATACAATTGAAACAAAAACTTTCAGGTGAAAAAGATTGAGCATAAAACTCTCTACAATTAATGTCAAGTAACATTCTCCCCTAAAATAAAAAAAAGGCTCGAAATTTGAGAAAATGTGATTATTCAATTACAGACTGTTGGCAAACTGTTGATTCTATTAATATTTCACTATGAAGTGATAGCACACATCGTGTGTCTCCAGCGTTATTGTCCTGTCACCGCTGGCTAAGATCTTAGAATAGTAGACTGTATGCGCGTGAACACTAGCGTCAGGTGATCAATTTTCATAACGGCAAGGAAAGTAGTGTGAGCGCGCCACACCAGATTTTTTCTCTGCTGCGTGGAACACGAGATGTAGATAGTGGATAAGTAATCAAAAACGGCCCTCAAATTATAACGGGACCTCACTATAGACCAGCTTGGGCAAAAGTATGAGATAGTTCAGAGTCTCATGGAAAATTAGATCGTTCAATATTGAATGAAGAATTATCTCTTCACTCACTCCATTTTCAGTTAATCATTCTCAATTTCCCGTTCATCATTTTCCATTTTTGATTCTCTCACCACTTTGAAGAATTGAAATTGAACTCTCAAAACTTTTGATGTTAATAGACTGTCCTCATTCCAGCTCTTATCACCAATTTCTTCAATAAATTACGATGGAAATTTCAATAATAATTTATCTGATCAAATGTCAGGCATACTTCCTCCTTTCCATTCCCCCTTCCACTTCTTCCACGACTGCTTCTCTCCTCTCCTTCTTCCTCTTCTTCTTTTTATTTTTCTTCTTCTCCTTCTCCTTTTTCTTCTTCTTCTTCTTCTTCTTCTTCTTCTTCTTCTTCTTCTTCTTCTCTCTTCTTCTTCTTCTTCTACATCTTATCCTTCTTCTCCTTCTTCTTCTTCTTTTTCATCATCATCATCATCATCATCATCCTCATCATCATCATCATCATCATCATCATCATCATCATCATCATCTTCTTCTCTTCTTCTTCTCTTCTTCTTCTCTCTTCTTCTTCTTCTTCTTCTCTTCTTCTTCTCTTCTTCTTCTTCTTCTTCTTCTTCTTCTTCTTCTTCTTCTTCTTCTTCTTCTTCTTCTTCTTCTTCTTTCTCCACTGTAACTCGTAAAGTAAGTCTCATACATCGTCTTATTCAGTATCTCCATCTCTCTTCGAAGTACTTTCTATTCTTCTCTTGATTGCGTTTCGTTGCCACTTAAAACGTACTTAGAAAAAACGAACTCTCGATAAAAAAATCGCACAAAAAGTGTTAAAAAGTCCAGGAAACAAGAAAGAAAGGAATATTCCCCCTCCACACTTCCCCGAACTTGTTTGAATGGCTCCAAGTTAGATTGGAAGTCAGGTATCGGAAAAATTATTGCTACCAGGAAAATGAAGAAAAGGTACCTACGCCGGCTGCAAACTTGATTGAAAAATGAAAAATTAATGGACAGAAACTCTCGTAAAGTTCATCACACAGATGGTCGTTGAAGAGGAGGAGGAGGAGGAGGAGGAGGAGGGGCAGGAGGAGAAGATCAATTGAGAAGAAGTACAAAGTGCGTAAAACAAGAAAAGGTTGAAGGTTGAGGAGAGGAAAATGCGTAGGAGAAGTAGAAGAAAGAGAATGAGCAGTAGGGGGAGAAGTTGAGAGCAGGAGGTGGATGAATAGATAGATTTTATTCTTCAATTGTTACTAGGCTTGTCGCCTATGGTAACATGGTTACAATAATTGACCGAACGTAGTGAGGTCTATGTTTCAACTCAATTTGCTTTTGTCTGTCTGTATGTAAAGCGATTACGGCCAAACGCGTTGATAGAATTCGATGAGATTTGGCAGGAATATTCCTGTCAACTGCGCGTCGATGTATACACAAGGTTTTTTGAAATTTTCTATTGCAAGAATAATATGAAAAGAAAAGGAATTCCTCCATACTCTGATATCACTATATATATCATCTACTTTAAAGATAAGATCAATCAAACTATTAATTTATTTAATAAATTATTCATAATCAATCAGCTGAAAGTGGATTAGGCCTATTCATTATTGAATGAAAAATACTAAGAAATTGTCAAAAACCACTGATTTATTGATAATTAGAAAGACCGGTTTCGGTTATTACACCATTGTCAATCTCTGATACACTGAAACTAAATACAAGAGCAGCAGAATTTATACTAGTAGGCGAGTACTATTGGTCGAGGGCATGAACGCCTGCCATTGGCCTAGCTAGACAGTCTCCTCCCACTCAACGGTGTGACATAATGGCGGCTTAAGCAACAATTTGTGTTGCTTAAGCCGCCAGTTTGTCACACCGTTGAGTGGGAGGAGACTGTCTAGCTAGGCCAATGGCAGGCATCATGCCCTCGACCAATAGTAGTCTACTCGCCTACTAGTATAAATTCTGCTGCTCTTGTATTTAGTTTTAGTTTATCAGAGATTGACAATGGTGTAATAACCGAAACCGGTCTTTCTAATTATCAATAAATCAGTGGTTTTTTGACAATTTCTTAGTCCTTTTTATTCAATATGATAATTACCACAATATCAACTTGTCAACTACACAAAAAGTGAAACTATTCATTATTCATTATGGTACACATTAAAACGTGGAACTGAGTTTTTAAATAAGTGAGTTTTTGATCTTGGAGAAAACAAATAACAGTTTTTGAGAGTAATTTATGATTCACTTGTGATATTATTGCGATTCAACTGAATCAACTAGACAGGTGCCATCATATACTTTGGATGAGAAAACTGCGTGAGGTCTACTGTTCACAGAGCGACTAGTATTTATAATTTTACAAGGAGGTAGGGAGAACTGGAACGATAAGGAAGACGAACAGGAGAAAGGAGAAGGGTGATTAGGATAAGGATACAGGTAGTGTGAAGCGGAGAATGTGGAGGAGTGATGAGTAGTGGTGGAGGAGATGGGAGTGGTGGGAAAGAAGAACCTGGTAAAGAAGCAGTAAGAAAAATGATGGGAGAAGAAAGAGGGAGTGGAAGGGGATGGTGAGTAGTTCAAAATATAGAATATAGAGAGAAAACGAGAAGAGGATGAGATGGGGCAGATATTGGAGAATTGAGGAAGAAGGAGGATAATGATGGTTAGAATCTGGTGGATGAGGGAGGAGAGTAGCAGGAGAGAAAAAATGTGAAGTAAAGTATTCTACACGCTCTGAATCTCAATTATTTTCAATAATCAGCTTCTCATAATAAAGCCATTCATTACGTTGTGGACACAAATCTACAGCCTGAAAAATTGGTGTGGCGCACTCCACAACTTCCTTGCCGTTATGAAAATTTATCACCTGACGCTAGTGTTCCCGCGCATCTCAAGTCTACTATTTTAAGATCTCAGCCTGCTGGTGACAGGACAAAAGGCTGGAGACACACGAGTTGCCATCTCTTCATAGTGACTGATTCAATAGAATCAACAGTTGACAACAGTTTGTAATATTGAAATAATAAAATTTTCTCGAATTCCGAGCTATTTTCAATTTTAGGTGAAAATGCTACTGAACATTAATTGTAGAGATTTCATGCTCAATCTTTTCCACTTGAAATTTTTTGTTTCAATTGTATCTGAAGCCTGATAATTGGGAATCTAAAATCAAACTTTGCATAGATGATGCAGTGCTCCTGAAATTTTACAGATAGAGACTTGTGGCAGTTGATAGAGCTTACGATGACTATTCTAGGTATAACTTCAATCAAAATCGTTGGAGCCGTTTCCGAGAAAATCGCAAAAACCCTGTTTTTGACAACATTTTCGCCATTTTATCCGCCATCTTAAATTGCATGTCAGAGGCCCTGAAATTGATCAGTTGCTACCTGAAAACTCTGACACCAGACCTGAGCCAGCCAGGTCACTCGATATTATTATTATTATTATTATTATTATTATTATTATTATTATTATTATTATTATTATTATTATTATTATTATTATTATTATTATTATTATTATTATTATTATTATTATAACGTGGACCTCTCTATAGGCTTGTCGCCTATGGTAACATGGTTACAATAATTGACCGAACGTAGTGAGGTCTATGTTTCAACTCGATTTGCTTTTGTCTGTCTGTATGTAAGGCGATTACGGCCAAACGCGTTGATAGAATTCGATGAGATTTGGCAGGAATATTCCTGTCAACTGCGCGTCGATGTATACACAAGGTTTTTTGAAATTTTCTATTGCAAGAATAATATGAAAAGAAAAGGAATTCCTCCATACTCTGATATCACTATATATATCATCTACTTAAAGATAAGATCAATCAAACTATTAATTTATTTAATAAATTATTCATAATCAATCAGCTGAAAGTGGATTAGGCCTATTCATTATTGAATGAAAAATACTAAGAAATTGTCAAAAACCACTGATTTATTGATAATTAGAAAGACCGGTTTCGGTTATTACACCATTGTCAATCTCTGATACACTGAAACTAAATACAAGAGCAGCAGAATTTATACTAGTAGGCGAGTACTATTGGTCGAGGGCATGAACGCCTGCCATTGGCCTAGCTAGACAGTCTCCTCCCACTCAACGGTGTGACATAATGGCGGCTTAAGCAACAATTTGTGTTGCTTAAGCCGCCATTTTGTCACACCGTTGAGTGGGAGGAGACTGTCTAGCTAGGCCAATGGCAGGCATCATGCCCTCGACCAATAGTAGTCTACTCGCCTACTAGTATAAATTCTGCTGCTCTTGTATTTAGTTTTAGTTTATCAGAGATTGACAATGGTGTAATAACCGAAACCGGTCTTTCTAATTATCAATAAATCAGTGGTTTTTTGACAATTTCTTAGTCTTTTTTATTTAATATGAATAATTACCACAATATCAACTTCTCAACTACACCAAAAGTGAAACTATTCATTATTCATTATGGGATACAAATTCAAACGTGAACTGAGTTTATTAACATAAGTGAGTTTTTGATCTTGGAGAAAACAAATAAAAGTTTTTGAGAGTAATTTATGATTAAATTTTGAATTATTGTGATTCAACCGAATCAACTAGAACAGGTGACATCAGATACTTGTGGATGAGAAAACTGCGTGAGGTCTATTGTTCACAGAACTACTAGTATTTATAATTTTACAAGGAGGTAAGGAGAACTGGAACGATGAGGGAGACGAGAAACAGGAGAGAGGAGAAGTGGCGATTAGGATAAGGGTGGAGGTAGTGTGAAGAGGAGAATAAGGAGGAGTGATGAGTAGTGGTGGAGGAGATGGGAGTGGAGGAAAAAGAAGAACCTGGTAAAGAAGGAGTAAGAGAAAATGATGGGAGAAGAATAAGAGGGAGTGGAAGGGGATGGTGAGTAGTTCAGAGATATAGAATATAGAGAGAAAACGAGAAGAGGATGAGATGGGGAATGAGATTGGGAATGAGAGAAGAAGGAGGACGATGATTAGAAGAATCAGGGGATGAGAGAGAGCGGTAACAGGGAAGAAGGTGTCGGGGAAATCGAGGAGCCAAATAATAAAAATAAAAGTAGTAGTAGTAATGGGAGAGGAAGTGGAAAAAAAAAAAAGGAGACAGGAAAAGAAAAAGAAGAAGAAGAAGAAGAAGAAGAAGAAGAGAAAGAAGAAGAAGAAAAAGAAGAAGAAGAAGAAGAAGAAGAATAAGAAAAGAAAAAGTAAGAGGAGGAGACTGAGGATCTGGTGAAAGATTTTGTGGGTGAGAAGGAGGCGGAATAGAAAGAGATAGGAATGGAGCAATGGAACAGAAAGAAGGAACAATACCATTAAGAGTTTTTAGAGAAGGGGAAGAAGGAAGAGAAGAAAGTGGTGTAATAGAGGGAGATAGAATAGTGATAGTACAACGGTGAGTAGGTGAAAGGCGATTAAGAGTTTTAACCGTCTAGAAGAAGAAGGAAGAGGAGTTGTGAGAGGAGGTGGAAGAGGAGAAGAAAGAGAAAAAGATGGTGGAATAGAAGTAGATAGTGATGGGGCAGTACAGCGGCAAGCGGGTGGAAGACGATTAAGAGTTTTCATAGAAGAAGAAGAAGATAGTGGAGTCGAAAGAAGAGGAAGAAGAGGAGGAAGAGGATGAGAAAGAGGTGAAATGGAAGAAAATGAGGAGGTATGGGGAGATTTGGGTGTGGCGTGCCAAGCTTGAAATTCAATCAAAAATCGCATCAATCTTCATTAATACGGTTGAAAACAAAGCTTCATCAAGCATTACTCCGAGGTGTTATTTGCTTTAACTAAGTCTGCGATGTCTTCAACTGTTTACTTGAACTCTGAGTGTCTCGAAGGAAATAAATGTAGTAAATAATAGTTATCGTAATAGGTTAACTATAACATAGAGGGCTCCTTGTTATTGCACCAAGCGGTTGTATCTTAATGAAAATATATTCAGTGATAGTTGTAAATCATAACACCGTCCATCATAGGTAAAGGGAACACACAATTAAATAAAAAACTAAGATATTGTCAAAAACCACAGATTAGTCTGAGTCTGAGTTTATCAGAGATTGACAATGGTGTAACAACCAAAACCGGTGTTTCTAACTATCAATAAATCTGTGGATTTTGACAATTTCTTAGTATTTTATTCAATATGAATAATTACCTCAATATCAACTTCTCAACTACACAAAAATCTGGTGTGGCGCACTCACACAACTTTCCTTGCCTTTATGAAAATTGATCACCTGACGCTAGTGTACACGCGCATCTCAAGTCTACTTATAAACAAAGATCTGAGCCAGCTGGTGACAGGACAATAACGCTGGAGACATACGAGGTCTGCTATCTCTTCATAGTGAATCATTTAATAGAATCAACAGTTGCCAACAGTTTGCAATATTGGATAATCACATTTTCTCGAATTTCGAGCTTTTTTTCAATTTTAGGTGGAAATGTTACTGAACATTAATTGTAGAGATTTCCATGCTCAATCTTCTTCTCCAGAAATTTTTTGTTTAAATTGTATCTGAAGCCTGATAATTGGGAATCTAAAATCAAACTTTGCAGAGCTCCTGAATTTTTTACAAAAATGAGATTTGTGGCAGTTGATAGAGCTCATCAATGACTATTCTAGGTATGAATTTAATCAAAATCTTTGGATCCGTTCTCGAGAAAATCGCGAAAACCCCTATTTTTGACAGTATCTCCATTTTAGCCGCCATCTTGAATTACATTTGATCAAAATTGTTCGTGTCGGATCATTATATTGTAAGGACCTTGAGTTCCAAATTTCAAGTCATTCCGTTAATTGAGAGATCGTCTACACAGACGCACATACACTCATACAAACACACACACACATACAGACCAATACCCAAAAACCACTTTTTTTGGACTTGAAACGTATAGAAATTTGGAAATTTGAGTACCTTTATTTTTTCGGAGAGCAATACTCTCCTTACCTATGGTAATAGGGCAAGGAAAGTAAAAGGGAACACACAATGTTTTCTTTCAGGATGACACCCATTTATGAATCAATGTGGTTACAGATTGGGCCACCTTTCAAATCACGTCAAAAACCTTTGATATTTTGGTTGTGTGTCAGAGAGAACATGGGGTCCTAACTCCGCCTAAAACAAAGTCGATGAAACATTCAATCGATCAATATTATCTTGAATAATTCAAAACTATAAATTACAGTATTGATGATGGCACATTCCAAATTTCGTCAAAAATCTACTAGTAGTTCGGGTGGACAGTAGAAATCGCGCAGTTATAAACCACAGTCACCTATCATACTGTCGATCAGAGAAAATTCTGTCCTGTCCTGTCGGCGAGATATCGGTGTATAAACGACTAATGGCTGTTTGGGTTGTTGTTTCGACAAAGCTAGTAATTCGATGTAAACAGCTCTGCTACTATCATCAAAAGCATCAAGGCCTTTTTGATGAGACGGCTTCTCTGATTGGTTCTCGTGGAATTAACCACGATTAAAATTTAACCGGCTTTTGTGCAGCCGGCATTTAGTCGTCTTAGCTTACCTTAACAAGAAATTAGAAGAGGAAGAAAGAAATCACGTGGTGGTGGAAAAGGAATGACGAGACAAACAAAACAAAAACAATTGAAGTGAGAAATAAAGGAAGATGGAATCAGATAGAAGATGATGAAGAAGAACAAGAAAGGACAAGAGTTGGAAATAGTGTCCAGCATTTCCAGTTGTCCACTTTCCTCTCGGTCACACTCTTTCTCTCTCTGTCCTCTCTGTGAGACTAATAGAAAAATAGCACCTCACCGTTTTTGCAGTATCGGGGCAATATCAAACTAATGGAAGCAAAGTGGTTCCACCCTACTCTTCTTTCTCAACCTTTTCCACCCTTTCCTCACTTCTTCTTGCCTCCTTCTCATCTTCCCTTCCCACCCTCTCACTCCTTCTCTCTCAGGGGTCGATTACCCCTACTCAACCCCTTCTACGGCTCACACACATATAATATATTTTAAGAGCATTGGCAAACTGCTTAACACACCCCAACAATATTTATGTTGGGATAGCCTTACTGCTATAGGAAGCATCTTACTCCTTATATTTCCAACTACACTATTTCTCTATTTTTTAATCTGTGTTGCTTCTATAGTGTAGGAAGGATCTTTTTCGAATACACCTATACAATTTCTGTATCAATTTTTAATCTCTTCTGTACTATTCCTGTGTTTTCTAATATCTGATGTCTGATTTTGGCAGAGAGTTAGTGGGGAGGATATTTTTAATATTCTTTCCGAAGAATGGACATTGATATGTCCAAAGCTCCGCCAATTTAAGTAGATGCATAACAACATAATTATCTACAGTTATTACAGATTGCTTTTTTCATATCATATACAGTACAATAATTATTTTCTCAGTCTATATTATGTAAATTCATCTATAATTTTGCTGTATTGTAAGCTAATGTATATAAGTGTATAAGCCAGTAAATATAGTAATCTACATAAATGAAGTACTCAATCAATCAATCAATCAATCAATCATTGTCTCTATCCTCAGAAGGATCTTATCCGAATTTCCATACCAATACAATATCTCTATTACTTTTTTAATCTTTTTGTTTTTATTGCAGTGATGGTCTACTACATGGATTTCCACCTGAATCGTTACTATATAGATGGAAACTACTGAGATATTGTATTTATTCAAATTCTGATGAATCAATCAATTATTATTTTACGAAATCCAAATTAAATGCTGCAAATCACACCGAAGATTTCTGCAAATATTGACAACAGGGTAAGTTCTCCATCTAGCTGTCTACCCTGTTGTCAATATTCTTGCAGTTGCAGAAATCTTCGGGGTGATTTCCAGCATTTAATTTGGATTTTCGTTCAATAATTATTATTGATTCATCAGCATTTGAATGAATACAATATCTCAGTAATTTCCATCAATATAGTAACGATTAAGGTAGAAATCCATGTCAATGTTTGCAGTTGAAGAAGTCTTCGGGGTGAATTGCTCCATTTAATTTTGATTCTAGTTTAATAATAATATTATAGTTACCATATTATATAAGCTGTGTTTTTCTTCATTGATGTAAATTCTCAATATCACTGGAAGTAGAGTAGTATTTTGATCGTGGGTAGGATTTCAATCAACCTGCATATAAGTTTAACGTATTTTGAAATCTCCTCTTTTTTAGGTCTATTGTTCTAATTTTCCATCTACCGAGTTCCATTTTTCAAAGTTCCATATTACTGAGTGTTATGTTTTTTTTATTGTAGCTGGGAAATCATTCGTTGTATTATCATATACTCTCATTGATCATACAATCTATGTTGTCTTGATCGGAGAAGTTACATATCTTTCAATGAATGACTTCCGAATTTGAAACAATTTGTATTGATCAATAATTGCTTGTCAAATCAATATGCAACTCATCTGGCATGTTTCTCATCGAATTTCTTCCTGGCTTTTACTGAGTATTGAACTACATCTTATCACAAACTTGGTAGAAAAACGTGATCGCGCAAATTTGAAGAAACATTCATTGGAGCCAGAACTTTGAAACATGAATTACCCTACCTTATTACTAGTCCTATTCAAAATTTATGAATCGAGAGAACCATTATGAAATCATAGCCGAAAAATAATATCGTGCCTAAAAAGAATACAGCCCCGTATACACACATCGATTTTTGTTCAAATTCAAATACAAATTCAAATTCAAATATATTTATTCAAGCAAGTCACAATACATTCTGGTGTATACACGAATCTACAATAAATTACAGTACAACAGCTGAATATGCCACAAATTTCACATATTATGAAAACTTATTAATTACAATGAAGATTGAATGGAACATTAGAATATTGATAATATAGTATTGTAATGTAACTACATAAATCAGCGGTGTTTCAACAATGAATAAATGATTACTTCAATGAATAAATATACACCCCACTATAAATTATATGTGTTGGGGTATAAGTAATTAGTTGCTTATTGCGTGTTATAATTACTATTTACAAACTTCATTCACTGATATAGGATTGAAGTTTTTTATAATAAAATTAGTAAAAATTTATAATACAAACAAAAATATGAAATTAGTGGATAAATATTAATATTCTACTAAGGATAATAATAAGAAAGGTTATTTTAGAAGAATGAAAAACAGTAAAGAGAAGAATGAAGAATAAATAGTTTCAATATTTACAGTCTAACTAAATTTTCACAATTTTCCACCCCAATATCAACCAACCAGGAAAATAAACTTTTCTTGAACCTGTGTCTATTGAATTCTGCCCCAATGTAACTTGGTATTGAATTGTAAATTTTTGGTCCCAAATATATGTAGTTTCTTTGCCCAAATGTAGTGTTCATCCTTGGTACTATTGAATGCGTGTTTCTCTGCCTTGTTTGATGATTATGATCTGCCAGTCTTATGTGTTCGCTGTTTCTCCTCATTCGCGTGATGATAGCCTGGATGTAGAGTTGTCTTACACTCAGTACTTGAAAAGAATGTTCGTGGGGAATTGATTCTCCTTGAAGCCTATTATTTTTAGTATTCGTTTTTGAAGTTTATAGAGAGGTTCAACATGTATAAAATTCGTAGCTCCCCAGATAATTATGACGTATCTTAAAATTGATTGCACTAAAGAAAAATAAACAGTTTTTAATGTCTCATAGTTGAGGATTTTACGGAGTTGATAGAATTTGTAGAGAAGCTTCCTGATCCGGGTAATTGATACATTAATGTGCTTGTCCCATTTGAATTTGTTGTCCACTATTGTTCCTAAATATTTTATTTCATTGACTTGTTGAATTGAAGGGCAATCACACGGTTCGTACGGTATTTTGCCGTCCTTATAAATTCCATCAGATTAAACAGATGATGTTTGTCAAGCTCCGTGAAAAGGTATAAGTTCATTCATCGAGGGTGAAAATATTGGAGATATTCAAAAATAATAAACCTCAATGTTCAAAAACTCCAAGAAGTGTTCAAAATTGACGACAATAGCAAAATAATTTGTTTTTTTTTTGTTGATCTACAACATTATTATTATTTATAGTTATTTTTTAAATCTACAAAATGTAACATACTATAGCACGAATTTTTGTCACCTCCCAATAATATAGTTCTCCAGGTAAACATTTCCAGGAGTGATGTCACCCCTATTAATTTCGAAATCCATCTAATTAGCGGAAGTCGAGTCAAGTTTTCAGTTGTTGGTATAAGGGCGTGGCGACGTTTACAAAAACTGTCAGTATTCCCCATACAATAACATTGAAGCTTCCCATTTGAACAATGCTGGCAGTTTGTTGTGAAACTGACTGTAGTTAGTTGGCCAATCGATATAGGCCTTCACTTGACGCCAAAACCCCTCCCCACCACAACCCCCCCCCTACTATTGTCACACTTCCGTGAAACCTCCTCCCCAAAGTCCAGAAAGTTGAACCCAAGAGACCACTACTATGACAGGTGAGCGAATTTTGAAATAACGGATGAGGTTTGAAGCATCAGTTTTCGATAACAAAGTTTTCAGAATAAGTTTTTATGAAGTCATCTTGTGGGTATTGGCGTTATAAAGTGTTGATTCAGGTTGGGTTAGGTTAGGTATTGATAAAAAAGTATTGGTGGAGTATTGATGGCGTGATAACGGATATCCAGCTATGGTTTGAGCCTGTCAATGTTTCAACAAAAAATTATTAACAATTATTTTCAAAGTAACGGAAAAGGATGGAGGGTATTGTGGTCTAGTTCTCGATATCGAACTTTTTATATTCACTCTCACTCTTGTGGTAGATTATGTGATAAAAATCAGGTGTGGCGCACTCACACAACTTTCCTTGCAGTTATGAAAATTGATCACCTGACGCTAGTGTTCAAGTCTACTATTCAAAGATCTAAGCCAGCTGGTGACAGGACAATATAACGCTGCAGACACACGAAGTCTGCTATCTCTTCAAATAAATCAATCAAGGACCTTAAGTTTTAAATTTCAAGTCATTCCGTTAATTGGGAGATGAGATATCGTGTACACAGACGCACATATACTCATACACACACACACACACACACCACACACACACACACACACACACACACACACACACACACACACACACACACATACGGACCAATACCCAAAAACCACTTTTTTGGACTCAGGGGACCTTGAAACGTATAGAAATTTGGAAATTGGGGTACCTTTATTTTCGGAATCAATACTTTCCTTACCTATAATAGGGCAAGGAAAGTAAAAAAAACTTTGCGGGAAACATTTAAGTAAATGGATCCTACATTTTCACCCAAGCTGGATGTCATATTTATTTGAGAAATTTAATAATATTGTGACCTCAGTCCTTCAGTTTCGGATACTAAAATTGGTAACTCCATGGACTTCAGAAATTCTCTTATTGCAGACTATTTGGATCTATGTTTGACAGATATCCTTCTTATGTTTAAAGTTAGACATCCTTAGACAACGGGGGACTTTGAAAATTGAATAATAATAATTGCAAAAGACCTACTGATTTGTATCATAGAGAATCGATAGCATAAGAAGATATTCCATGGTATAGGGCGTTTATGTCGCAACTTTTACTGTTATTTTTCAAGCCGATAGTTCACGTAGTTCTTTCCTATGCAGCTGTATGACGCTGGTAGTCTCTCAAATTGTGCCGTTCATACACCATCACTCCAACAAAACAGTGAAAATTGACAATAATCGACAGTAATCGGCTTGAGATAACAGTAAAAGTTGCGACATAAATTCCCTATACCATGGGATATCTATACTCTATTGTTTCTCTATATCTGTATTCACTTCTTCCCAATTTACAATCAACATCCATATGGATCATCCCAATTTGGATCCACTCTTCCACAGGCAACCAGAGCTGAGCCCCATAGATCATTCCCATGTATTTCAATTAGCCCATCCTTAAAACTCCATGGATTCAGTTAGATGAGATCACACAAAAAATCTTTGAAAATGTTCAAATTAGCAACCAGATCTTACAGAGGATAATCCAACCCTTTGTGTTGCTACTCCAATAATGAGCTCGTTTGAAAAACTGAGAATAAACTCTGACAGCTATAATAATCTTCCCTCTTATTTCACACTCTTCTCCTCTAATTTCCCTGTATTTCTCCCTTATTCCCTATGATCCTCTTGTTGAGAATCAGATTCTGAAAGAGATTTGCTAACGAGTTCCACTTACCAGAAGTCAAGGGTAATATGGAGGGAAAATTAAATAAAATGAGAAGAATAGATGGGATATAATAATGGAATAGAAATGACTACAGAGATTCGTGTCCCTTACTTGAAAAGAGTAAATTTGAAGTTTGTGTCATTTTCAGGGACATAATATCATATTCTCGCAAAATGAAGATTATGAAGCAATAAGTGGAGTAAAGGAGAGTGGGGAGTGATGACGATGAGGAGGAGAAGGTGGTGGAGGAGTTGGAAGGAAGTGGGAGGAGGAAGTACAAAAGGAAAAGAATAATAACAATAATCCCGAGCTGCTACACATAATATGGGTGCTTCCTCCTTGAGGAGGAGGATGAATCCTTAAGGATGGGAATATTTCTTGTGCCTCTCTGTGTAAGCTCCTAAGAGGGTATGAATGGGGGAGGTAAAGGGGTATTTTAGCCCCCCCCCCACAACTCGATTCCAAGTTTATTTGGCAAGCAGTCTGGTTATTACAGGGCCC